>NW_022982463.1:156429-174767 GCF_902652985.1 Pecten maximus
AATGACCCCAATGCCCGGTGAAGTTTTCCTTTCTTTTAAAATTTTTAAAAGAACCGGACCGGTTAATGCCCGATGAAGTTTTCCCAAATTTTTCCTTTTTCCCCCCAAAGGAGGTGAAAAAAAAACCAACTGGGTTTTGGGAAAAAAAGCAAAATTTTGGTATCACCCTTTCTGAGTTTAAAATTTAACCCGCTACCGGGGCGCGCGGAATTTCACGGAGGATTTTCCAAAAGAACAGGTCCGGACCCCTTAATGTCAGGTGATTCCCGCCGTGAAAAAAGTCAGCTTCCGTTTTTTTTCCCCAAAAGGTGAAATTAACCCACCCTAAACGCGAACTGCACGGTGAACGTCACCATATTCGTAGTATTGTAACCACGCTAACGCGGACGCGCAGTTAATTGTTCACCGATGGAAGTTTGCCGGAATGATCTGGTTTTCCTGTTGATCACATCCCAAAGGAGGTTCCGAAAAAGATCCGAACCTCCTAGCAGCTCTAGAAATGACGTCAGAACTGCACGGTGAGCGTCACCATATTCTGTAGTATTGTACCCACGCTACCGCGGACGCGCGGTTAATTGTTCACCGATGGAAGTTTTGCCGGAATGAGCAGGTTTTCCTGTTGATCATATACCACTGGAGGTGCCCATCAAGGTCCGAACCTCCTAGCCGCTCTAGAAATGACGTCAGAACTGCACGGTAAACGTCACCATATTCCGTAGTATTGTAACCACGCTAACGCGGACGCGCAGTTTATTATTCACCGATGGAAGTTTTGCCGCAATGAGCAGGTTTTCCTGTTGATCTCATCCCAATGGAGGTGCTCAAAAAGATCCGAACCTCCTAGCAGCTCTAGAAATGACGTCGGAACTGCACGGTGAGCGTCACCATATTCCGTAGTATTGTAACCACGCTACCGCGGATGCGCGGAAAATGTTCACCGATGGATGTTTTGCGGAATGAGCAGGTTTTCCTGTTATCTCATCCTAATGGAGGTGCTCAAAAAGATCCGAACTTCCTAGCAGCTCTAGAAATGACGTCAGAACTGCACGGTGAACGTCACCATATTCGTAGTATTGTAACCACGCTAACGCGGACGCGCGGTTAATTGTTCACCGATGGAAGTTTTGCCGGAATGAGCAGGTTTTCCTGTTGATCACATCCAAATGGAGGTGCCCAAAAAGATCCGAACCTCCTAGCAGCTCCAGAAATGACGTCAGAGCTGCACGGTGAGCGTCACCATATATTCCGTAGTATTGCAACCACGCTACCGCGGACGCGCGGTTAATTGTTCACCGATGGAAATTTTGCCAAAATGAACAGGTTTTCCTGTTGATCACATCCCACTGGAGGTGCCCAAAAAGATCCGAACCTCCTAGCCGCTCTAGAAATGACGTCAGAACTGCACGGTGAGCGTCACCATATTCCGTAGTATTGTAACCACGCTACCGCGGACGCGCGGTTAATTGTTCACCGATGGAAATTTTGCCGGAATGAGCAGGTTTTCCTGTTGATCACATTCCACTGGAGGTGCCCAAAAAGATCCGAACCTCCTAGCAGCTCTAGAAATGACGTCAGAACTGCACGGTGAGCGTCACCATATTCCGTAGTATTGTAACCACGCTACCGCGGACGCGCGGTTAATTGTTCACCAATGGAAATTTTGCCAAAATGAACAGGTTTTCCTGTTGATCACATCCCACTGGACGTGCCCAAAAAGATCCGAACCTCCTAGCCGCTCTAGAAATGACGTCAGAACTGCACGGTGAGCGTCACCATATTCCGTAGTATTGTAACCACGCTCCCGCGGACGCGCGGTTAATTGTTCCCCGATGGAAGTTTTGCCGGTATGAGCAGGTTTTCCTGTTGATCACATCCAAATGGAGGTGCCCAAAAAGATCCGAACTTCCTAGCAGCTCTAGAAATGACGTCAGAACTGCACGGTAAACGTCACCATATTCCGTAGGATTGTAACCACGCTACCGCGGACGCGCGGTTAATTGTTCACCGATGGAAGTTTTGCGGGAATGAGCAGGTTTTCCTGTTGATCTCATCCCAATGGAGGTGCTCAAAAAGATCCGAACCTCCTAGCAGCTCTAGAAATGACGTCGGAACTGCACGGTGAGCGTCACCATATTCCGTAGTATTGTAACCACGCTACCGCGGACGCGCGGTAAATGTTCACCGATGGAAGTTTTGCGGAATGAGCAGGTTTTCCTGTTGATCACATTCCACTGGAGGTGCCCAGAAAGATCCGAACCTCCTAGCAGCTCTAGAAATGACGTCAGAACTGCACGGTGAGCGTCACCATATTCCGTAGTATTGTAACCACGCTACCGCGGACGCGCGGTTAATTGTTCACCGATGGAAATTTTGCCAAAATGAACAGGTTTTCCTGTTGATCACATCCCACTGGACGTGCCCAAAAAGATCAGAACCTCCTAGCCGCTCTAGAAATGACGTCAGAACTGCACGGTGAGCGTCACCATATTCCGTAGTATTGTAACCACGCTACCGCGGACGCGCGGTTAATTGTTCACCGATGGAAGTTTTGCCGGAATGAGCAGGTTATCCTGTTGATCACATCCCAATGGAGGTTCCGAAAAAGATCCGAACCTCCTAGCAGCTCTAGAAATGTCGTCAGAACTGCACGGTGAGCGTCACCATATTCCGTAGTATTGTAACCACGCTATCGCGGACGCGCGGTTAATTGTTCACCGATGGAAGTTTTGCCGGAATGAGCAGGTTTTCCTGTTGATCTCATCCCAATGGAGGTGCTCAAAAAGATCCGAACCTCCTAGCAGCTCTAGAAATGACGTCGGAACTGCACGGTGAGCGTCACCATATTCCGTAGTATTGTAACCACGCTACCGCGGACGCGCGGTAAATGTTCACCGATGGAAGTTTTGCGGAATGAGCAGGTTTTCCTGTTATCTCATTCTAATGGAGGTGCTCAAAAAGATCCGAACCTCCTAGCAGCTCTAGAAATGACGTCAGAACTGCACGGTGAACGTCACCATATTCGTAGTATTGTAACCACGCTAACGCGGACGCGTAGTTAATTGTTCACCGATGGAAGTTTTGCCGGAATGAGCAGGTTTTCCTGTTTATCATATCCCACTGGAGTTGCCCAAAAATATCCGAACCTCCTAGCAGCTCTAGAAATGTCGTCAGAACTGCACGGTGAGCGTCATCATATTCCGTAGTATTGTAACCACGCTACGGCGGACGCGCGGTTAATTGTTCACCGATGGAAGTTTTGCCGGGATGAGCAGGTTTTCCTGTTTATCACATCCCAATGGAGGTGCCGAAAAAGATCCGAACCTCCTAGCCACTCTAGAAATGACGTCAGAACTGCACGGTGAACGTCACCATATTCGTAGTATTGTAACCACGCTAACGCGGACGCGCAGTTAATTGTTCACCGATGGAAGTTTGCCGGAATGATCTGGTTTTCCTGTTGATCACATCCCAAAGGAGGTTCCGAAAAAGATCCGAACCTCCTAGCAGCTCTAGAAATGACGTCAGAACTGCACGGTGAGCGTCACCATATTCCGTAGTATTGTAACCACGCTACCGCGGACGCGCGGTTAATTGTTCACCGATGGAAGTTTTGCCGGAATGAGCAGGTTTTCCTGTTGATCACATCCCACTGGAGGTGCCCAAAAAGATCCGAACCTCCTAGCAGCTCTAGAAATGACGTCAGAACTGCACGGTGAACGTCACCATATTCCGTAGTATTGTAACCACGCTAACGCGGACGCGCAGTTAATTGTTCACCGATGGAAGTTTTGCCGGAATGAGCAGGTTTTCCTGTTGATCACATCCCAATGGAGGTGCCAAAAAGATCCGAACCTCCTAGCAGCTCTAGAAATGACGTCAGAACTGCACGGTGAGCGTCACCATATTCCGTAGTATTGTAACCACGCTACCGCGGACGCGCGGTTAATTGTTCACCGATGGAAGTTTTGCCGGAATGAGCAGGTTTTCCTGTTGATCACATCCAAATGGAGGTGCCCAAAAAGATCCGAACCTCCTAGCAGCTCTAGAAATGACGTCAGAACTGCAAGGTGAGCGTCACCATATTCCGTAGTATTGTAACCACGCTACCGCGGACGCGCGGTTAATTGTTCACCGATGGAAGTTTTGCCGGAATGAGCAGGTTTTCCTGTTGATCACATCCCACTGGAGGTGCCCAAAAAGATCCGAACCTCCTAGCAGCTCTAGAAATGACGTCAGAACTGCACGGTGAGCGTCACCATATTCCGTAGTATTGTAACCACGCTACCGCGGACGCGCGGTTAATTGTTCACCGATGGAAGTTTTGCCGGAATGAGCAGGTTTTCCTGTTGATCACATCCCACTGGAGGTGCCCAAAAAGATCCGAACCTCCTAGCAGCTCTAGAAATGACGTCATAACTGCACGGTGAGCGTCACCATATTCCGTAGTATTGTAACCACGCTACCGCGGACGCGCAGTTAATGGTTCACCGATGGAAGTTTTGTCGGAATGAGCAGGTTATCCTGTTGATCACATCCCAATGGAGGTTCCGAAAAAGATCCGAACCTCCTAGCCGCTCTAGAAATGACGTCAGAACTGCACGGTGAGCGTCACCATATTCCGTAGTATTGTAACCACGCTACCGCGGACGCGCGGTTAATTGTTCACCGATGGAAATTTTGCCGGAATGAGCAGGTTTTCCTGTTGATCACATTCCACTGGAGGTGCCCAAAAAGATCCGAACCTCCTAGCAGCTCTAGAAATGACGTCAGAACTGCACGGTGAGCGTCACCATATTCCGTAGTATTGTAACCACGCTACCGCGGACGCGCGGTTAATTGTTCACCGATGGAAATTTTGCCAAAATGAACAGGTTTTCCTGTTGATCACATCCCACTGGACGTGCCCAAAAAGATCCGAACCTCCTAGCCGCTCTAGAAATGACGTCAGAACTGCAAGGTGAGCGTCACCATATTCCGTAGTATTGTAACCACCCTACCGCGGACGCGCAGTTAATTGTTCACCGATGGAAGTTTTGTCGGAATGAGCAGGTTATCCTGTTGATCACATCCCAATGGAGGTTCCGAAAAAGATCCGAACCTCCTAGCAGCTCTAGAAATGACGTGAGAAATGCACGGTGAGCGTCACCATATTCCGTATTATTGTAACCACGCTACCGCGGACGCGCGGTTAATTGTTCACCGATGGAAAGTTTTGCCGGGATGAGCAGGTTTTCCAGTTGATCACATCCCACTGGAGGTGCCCAAAAAGATCCGAACCTCCTAACCGCTCTAGAAATGACGTCAGAACTGCACTGTAAACGTCACCATATTCCGTAGTATTGTAACCACGCTAACGCGGACGCGCGGTTAATTGTTCACCGATGGAAGTTTTGCCGGAATGAGCAGGTTATCCTGTTGATCACATCCCAATGGAGGTTCCGAAAAAGATCCGAACCTCCTAGCAGCTCTAGAAATGTCGTCAGAACTGCACGGTGAGCGTCACCATATTCCGTAGTATTGTAACCACGCTACCGCGGACGCGCGGTTAATTGTTCACCGATGGAAGTTTTGTCGGAATGAGCAGGTTATCCTGTTGATCACATCCCAATGGAGGTTCCGAAAAAGATCCGAACCTCCTAGCAGCTCTAGAAATGACATGAGAACTGCACGGTGAGCGTCACCATATTCTGTATTATTGTAACCACGCTACCGCGGACGCGCGGTTAATTGTTCACCGATGAAAGTTTTGCCGGAATGAGCAGGTTATCCTGTTGATCACATCCCAATGGAGGTTCCGAAAAAGATCCGAACCTCCTAGCAGCTCTAGAAATGTCGTCAGAACTGCACGGTGAGCGTCACCATATTCCGTAGTATTGTAACCACGCTACCGCGGACGCGCGGTTAATGGTTTCCACCGCGGCATTTCTGTCCCCCAGACGGCGCTGCTGCACTAGGGGGTATCACTCTTCTGTAACGGAGGCGCGATTTGGTCTCTTCGATGTAGCCGCCGGTCCCTTTTATATCTCATAGGCTTATAGGAGCCTAATCCTAATCTAGATGGTGAAGTACTGCTGTGTACCCGAGTGTACTGGAAGCGGGGGACATAAATTCCGCCGTGATTCCAGTCTGCTGCGCAAGTGGAGGGTGGCAATAAAGAGAACAGACTTCAGAACGAAAGGGCTTTGGTCACCGTCAACGGAAGACGTTGTGTGCAAAGCACACTTTCAAGAAAGTGACTACAAGGAAACCTTATTAGGTATGAAAAACGGCAACCATTCGATTTTCTTATTATCTATTTCAATCATTTGTTATTTGATTTATTTATACAGCGAACAGTTCAGTCTCTACACGGTAGGACTAAATTAAATTGAGCTTGAGTTGTACGATATCTTGACTTGGAACGAGTATTCAATTCATATTCTACTGAACACTGCAGTACACTTTTGGTAAAACATCATGATTATGTACTAGGAAGATCGTATGCTATTGAAATAAAACCGAACCCATTTGGACAGCTGATATCGCATCATTGTTCGTTTACACTGTCGTGACAAGAAGGTCCTAACATTCGTGGATCTTTCAGAAGGCCATGTCAGATAAATATTGTTATCGCAGTATTAACTCAATTTCTAGCACGTTTTACTGACAAAAACTCTTAATAATTTACAAATAATGTGTCTTATGACGTAATATAAGGTTAACAAACAACTCAAGCTTAATGTAATGAAAACTGTTTGCAAATTGTAGAATTGAATAACCATATCCTGTAAGAATTAATACAGGAAATTGCTATACTTCTTTACTCGGAAAATACAAACAAATTTTGGATCTTGGTCCTGGCTTGTTGAATCTTAAAAGTATACAATACAAAGAGAAAATATATGACTATGGATACTTGATTTATTAATGTACTACCTATGTATACATATATGGCACAGTCCAGAGTTTATGATGGCATGTACATGATAAGTAGTACTTTCACAATATATACAAAAACAATAAATGATTTTTTAATACAGATAATCAAGTCTGAACACAACTAATGGGTATAACAGTGTAACATTACTATATATAAAGATTGTTCATGAGGACTTACATAATTAAAAAAAAACCTATCCAACATGAAAGACATGCATGATATCCCATCCTATATAAAATCCAATTAAAGACCCAGTGTGGCAATGAAGTAAAGTAAAGATACAGTTTTTGATAAACTAACATTAAACTGTTGTTGTTCTATGATTTATTTTTTATATTTGTTCGTGTTGCTTTGTGGTTTTTCTTCTTTTTTTTTCAGTGATCATACAGCAACATCATCAGAGAGAAGAGGTAGGTTAACCTACTATTGAATCAGGTATATAAAAGGTGAACAAATATTTGTCTAGCAGGTATGTTCAGGAGCTGAAATAAACATAAAATTTAGGAAGTGATTGCATATATGGATGAGAATTTAGAGCTAATCTGTGATGTTGCTGAAAAGTATATCAACAAAAATAGTGTAACCGTTTGTCTGGCAACAAAAGTGGATAAGCTACTGCTTTTATTGAAAAAGTAATAATATACTGGTAATTAAGAAGTTCAGATTTCAACTTCGCATTACAGAAACTTATTGTGAAAAAAAAAGTATTACTACAATGTATATTTCTTTTGTAAAGTATGTAACTTTTTCAAAAGTAAATGTGGTAGCAAATCTGATTTAAGTGAAAATAATGCAAAGCAAATTATTTTCTGTTGGGGAAATGCAAAGAGTAGGCGCATTCTTCAAGATAATTGTACATATCAATACTTAATTCTAACCGGAGGCACGAGTTGGCATATTATAGGACGATGAAAAATTATTTACATATATGTATAAGTATTTCTATTTGACATATGGGACTTATTGACAGGTAAATAGTGTGATAGCATACTGATACTATTTCAGGAGAACGTGGCCGTCTTAAGGATGGAGTTGTGCCTTCAGTGTTCCCTTTTAGGCCTACATCTGTAGCAAGTCCAAGGGAAAAGCGCCAACAAAAGAGGGTTGAGCACAGCAATTCCCCTGGTAACGGCACCATTTTGGACAGTTTAATGGGTGATGTACAGCAGGAGGTGGAACTGCCACCTGGAATTGATGACATTATTGAAATTCCTGGTGATGACACTGTCACAGAAACATTTGCTAGCACAGGGGCTCAATGCAACATAATTGGTGATTGTCGCATTCAGAACTACTCTAACAATCCAAAAGGTGTCCAGTATTGGACTGGCTTTGCTAACTATCATCATTTCATGTTTGTCTTTAATTGCCTTGGTCCTGCTGCTAGAGATCTAAATTACAAATGTACATCCCTCTCAGCAGAAGATCAGTTCTTTTTGACCATGATCAAACTACGTCAAGGCTCTGATGATTTTGAGCTTTCTGAGAAGTTCAGTGTTAGTGAGACAACTGTTTCCAAAGTAGTTATCACTTGGATCAACTTTCTGTACTTTCAACTAAAAGAGCTACCTATATGGCCTACTAGGGATACTGTTACAGAACACATGCCCATAGATTTTGGGAAAAAATTCAAAAGCACTAGAGTTATCCTTGATGCTACAGAGGTTCCTATCCAGAAACCTTCCCATGTACAGGCCCAGAGTTTGTCTTGGTCCAGTTACAAACATAGAAACACTGTTAAAACTATGATTGGCTGTACACCTCGTGGTGCAGTTTCCTATGTAAGTCAATCATATGGGGGTTCAGCAAGTGATCGCCAGATAATAGAAAACTCTGAACTGTTAGATCCACAGAGAAACTTGTTTGAAAGGGGTGACAGTATTATGGCAGATAGGGGAATCATGGTACAGGATTTGTTTGCTACTCATGATGTTCATGTTAACACCCCATCAATGTTGAAGGGGAAAACACAGAGATAGAAGAATTGCTTCTAAAAGAATTCACATTGAAAGAATTATTGGACTTGCTAAACGATACAAAATTATAGGAACACCACTGCCAGCTAGCAAACTGAAACTTGCATCAAGAATTATATATATTTGTTTTTCACTTCTAAATTTCAGAGCACCCTTGGTAGATAAAAATGCATAGCTATAGTTGATACATATTTCTTCTTTCTTGACATAAACTACTGTCCATTTTCCAAAAAAATATTAAAAAAGGCAATGTTCAGAAATCCCTATGCCCACCACTTATCCGATTTAAATAGGCAATAGAACTTACATGAGCTAAGACAGTATCCCATACACAGAAATATTATATTATTTTTAGACTCTAGGAGATCTTATCAACAATCATGATACATTATATAATCTTCATTATGATGAGATATATCTAATTTATTTAAAGTTGTCGCTATACTATTTCACTTAAAGATATATCTCATAGTTTGGCAATGTCGCTTTGGGAATTATATTTGTAAATGCGTGCTTTTGCTTGCCCTAACAGATACCTGGTACTCCTAGTTTTTGTAGAAAATCTTCATTGTTTTGGAATTTCAGAAACATTTTGGGACTTGATCCATTGACATGTACAGTATGAAACAGTGAGGTAAAATATTTCTAAAAGTGTAATCTAGTACATATTTTTAAGTATCCAGATACATACTTTAATCAAGGAAATATATATGTAGTCTTGATATTGAGCTATGTGTCTGATATATTTATCACATTTCTGAAATTGTCAGTTTTCTTTTACATATTACATATGGGATGCAATGTAAGACCTGAAGTGCTTCACATAAAATAGGTGTAGTTTGGGTAATAGACTGAATTTACAGTACTCTGCATCAAATGCTATCTTCTGTACAAACATGTCTACAAAAGTAAAAACAACAAAATAGCAGTACTTCCTTTTAGAAAGCAGCATCTGTCCTTGAATTTGGTCATAATACTTGGAATGCATGTTTAAACAGATATGTTTGTTGTCATCATATTGAAGGAATGGAAACATCTTCCCTGGCAAGATAGGTGATGTGCGACCTGTATATGGACACTTAATTTCCAGGATGCCATTTTCATCTATAATTCCATCTGGTGAAGCACCAAGATATGGGTGTTGTGGGTCCACAAAAAGTCCTGCCCTTTCCACCTTTAACATCATGGTGTTTTCAAACTTCATTACTGCCTTCTTTTTATAGTTTTTACCATGTTCCGTTGCTTTCGTATGAAGTACTCTAGATGAGAGAAGACTCTCGCACAGTTTTTCCATATTCCTTCTACATGTTGCATGTGTAATATCTCCAAACCTAGATGCGGTCACTCTCCACTCTCTCTCTTCCACCCATTTCTTGCATTTAGCTTGACATTTAGTCCTCGTCTCCAGATCTAAAGCATCTTCTTCAGTAACCTGCAATAGCAAATACATATACCCAGTAAATATATATAGGTTTTTAACTATATATATATATATATATATATGTATATAAAATCTAGAAATTTGATGGGCCTGTATCGCTCACATGTAATTCTCATTTCTGTGAACTACAAAGTGGGTCATAATCATTAAAACAGACTTAAATGATACCATTCCCCTGTACCTCATGATCTTTGTCAGAAGGTGTTATGACATGATGACAATGTAAAAAAATTTTGCTCTTGAAAGTAGATCACGATAAACTTACAAACATAATCCCAGCATGCTACTGGCCAAATAGTATGACGCTGTACCTCTTCGATATCAAGAAATTGAAAGTTGTACACGAGACGGATGCCAGATGCTGCATGTGTCTATACTTTTTTCTTTACTGTATGAAATCTTGGTCCTTTTGAAATAATAAATGATTTTGAGAGATTTGGTAGCATTATATTTGTCCCCGATGTCAGCAGCTATCAAAACTATATGTATACTTATAAGCTAATTAGTACATTTGATTAATTGAATTGTAGTGAATATAGGACTGCTTTGATAGCGTCACTGGACACTAACTTGAAGCATACAAGCTAAGTTGGATGTATACATACATTTTCTCAAACCAAATCAGTAGTTGATACATACCTTTGTTGCTTTGTCTACTAAATACTCTGTGAAGGGAAGTGGTAGATAGTCATGATCCAAAGCTGCTGCCTGCCATACAATGCAAATTTTGGGGATAATTATAGTAATTCATTGATTTTAATGATACAATGAAGTCAAATTTCCCATGAAGAGGCCCAGAGGGTCTGTAACTCTCAACTGGTAATTTAAAGTTATAAAAGTTATCTCCCTTTTCTGAACGAGCCAACAAAATTGTATAGTTTATTTCTATATCATCCATATCAAATGATTGAATTTTTATGTGAAATTATGCCATTTCAATGTTTTGTGTTAAAGGTAAATGACTTCATCTGAGGCTAACACAGTTCTTTTAATACACAGTGAAATATCCCAGATATTTAACTTTTTATTTACATGGTATTTGCCCAAATTAATACCTGTATATCAGCAGATGGGTGAAGAAATCTCATAGCCATGTCCTGTGAATGTTGAGCACAGTGATTTACCATCATGTTCCTCACAAAGTCGGGGTAGCCATCATTATTGCGATATTTGTGGGGACGAGGATCTTCCAGAAGATCTTCATTAAATTTACGTTTAGTTGGCATGTCTTCCACAGGAACGGGTTTACCTATGCATTATATATGATTGTCATTCATTGTAAATGTTGTTTGATCACATACATTTCTAATCAATCAATCATGAAGCTTAGAAAATGAGATGTCCTAAAAAAATCTTGGGCATAGAAAATTATTGTCTGTATAGGCATATTGATAAATTGAATTCTGTATTTCTTTTTTTTTCAATTTCGAGAATGATTCATCATATTCATCTTTGTCACTGACCATTTTGTATTGTAAAGTTCAGACATGGATAAAACTAGTAAATCCTTATTTCTTTTGGATCATTTATCATTGTTGATGTATAAATGTTTGAATGAGATCCTTATTGATATTGGTCATTTTCTCAATCAATACTATTACACTGTACTTCATGGTATAAAGAGATGTGGTTGCAAACATTCTTAATATAACTATGATTTATTAATTAAGTTGTTGAGTCAATTAAAACAAAAATACAGTAAAGTGCAAATAAACACACTGTATACTATGAAACTTTTTTTTTATACTTCTAGATCTATGTATGTACTTACCATCATAGATGGACTTTGGCTTGTGAAAGCTCTGCAGGTTTTCTGTACAGGTTTTTTGTACTTGTAGGGTACCATTTGAAATAAAATTTCCAAGCATGAGAAGCACTGAAGCTATGTGCTTGCATGTACCATGTGGTCCTTTGCCAGCTGGACATTCACATGCTGAATTAACAGGATCCCCACTCGTCTCCTCGAGGCTTATCTTATAGTTGTACGATACCTATATATGCACAAGTAAATATAAGGTTATTAGAGATAAAATTAAAATACATGTGCATTTTCTCTACAAGTCAATTTGTATACTTGACAAGAACAAATTATGTTCATGGGGCTATGAACACAATTGGATCTGTGTTTTGAACTGCAATCTAGAATGGCAAACAAGCCATGATATGTCTACATTTAAACTAGATAAAGATCTGTTAAATTTTACAATTAAAAAAAAAAGATGCATACATCTCCAATTTAGATAGATACAATTTATCTAATTTTGGTGAGTGGAACCAAAATCATCTTGTAATTTTTTAACTGATGATAATTTATTACAAATACATATTTGAACTTTACTAAAATGATCACAGAAATATATTGCTGCACATGATACCATAGCATAAAATAAGACTAAAAAACAAACCCCAAAAATCTTATGGATTTACAAAAATACAGAAAATGCCAGTAAAATCTTGTATAATTAACTGGTCACTGGATCAATGGCTTAGAAAAACAAACATGTACTATAAATATTATTCCAATGAATGATATTACTGATTTTCTAGAGTTAAGTACATTATACATTGTCTTGATATAATCAAATACATAATGATGTGCTTTGCATATATTAACCTTGTTCTTCATGGCAGCACCAACAATTCCAGTAAGGAATATATGTCCATTTTTTTTCAATAGGGAACATGCTAGGATTCTGTTTCCTGCCAACATGTCTCCTCCTTTCTGCAGGGCCTTCACGTCCGATGTGGCTTGTTTGTCTCCTGAAGATAAACAGATAAGAATAAATTTTGTTGTAATGCCAGTATTGGAATTATGAAGCAGAATACCAACTGGCATTATTTAAAAATATTTTATTATAAAGAAATACATTTATGTACAATTACATAAAGATATATATAAATAAGTTGATTAGACAACAGGCTAAGCCTATATATGTCCTTTAACTGGCATTAAAAACTCGCCTGTTTTTTGTTAATTTTAGGTACATTTCAGTAATAATACATTTCAATCATTTAATCAGAAGGGTAATAGCATGTGTACCTGCCAGTCTGTACAAAAAGTACTCCTCTATCTGCAGGTGTGTTAGTTTGGGTAGGATGATCCGGTGATCTTGAACCAACTGCTGGAAGCCAACAACTGGCCAAAACACATCAATGGCATCAGGAATCTCCAATGCAGAATGCCTAAAGTTCCTATTTCTTTCATAGGCCGTTAATCTAAAAATAAGGAAATACATTTAATTTAGTGTATGCAGGGACATATCTTATTACATATGTCCCTGGTGTATGTAATGAATTTGAAACGTTTTCCACAAATTAGGAATGATGGATGATAAAAGAAATTATTTCTATATAAAGAAAAAGTGCACAATAGAAAAAAAAAAAAAAGTCTGTACCAATTGGAAATCATTCTTTGTGAAATTTAATTAGATTCTAGCTGTGTGAAAACGAATCCTAGAAACCAAATGTTCTGTAAACATGTCTTGTTTAACAAGATGAAGAGGATTTCATCTTTAATTACAATTACAATGCATGAATAAGAAATAAATAAATTTAATTTCAATTATTCCTCTTTGTTCTTCTGTAATAAATACTAAACTATAGCAGTTAACTGTCATCTGTTCTACTGTTTACTGTGTGCCTCCAATGCTACAGTATTTAACTAAAATAGAGCAATAACATACTTAGTGAATCTTGATAATTTTTCAATAAATTAATAATAATATGAAACAAATGATATGACTATGATTTTACCATTTCTACCATTGTACGGAGCATTAACAGCCGTATTTTAAGTTTAACACTGCAAAATCAAACTTACGGCTAGATAATGTACTTCACGATGTAATGCTCACGATATATATATAGACGTCACGTGCACACTTCGCTCCCTGTGACAGCCAGAGATTATCATAAATACAAAGTATCCGATTCGATCGTGTGGGTTGATAAGATTATTTGATAGGAGCAAAGACCATGTGAATAACGATACCTAGTTCCTACTTTCACTTTCTCCCGATGACGGACGGTCTGATTTGTCAGCCGAAGGATGAGCGAAATGTAGTCGGGAAAACAATAAATGGAGGTATTTATTGAATAGAAAATATGCATTGTGTTACCTTTCAACTAAATCAGTCTTTCGGCCATGGGTTGCAGCACTCCGTTTTCTCAACTCCGTCTTCAGTTGTGGTACCGACCAATGCTGAAAGCAGCCCGCCATCTTAAAATCTGGCGTCGGTAGTTACCCCCCTAGTACACATGCGCCCCCTGGTGAGTAGTGTCGCGGCGGAAACCATTGTTCACCGATGGAAGTTTTGCGGGAATGAGCAGGTTTTCCTGTTAATCACATCCGAATGGAGGTGCCCAAAAAGATCCGAACCTCCTAGCAGCTCTAGAAATGACGTCATAACTGCACGAGGAGCGTCACCATATTCGTAGTATTGTAACCACGCTATCGCGGACGCGCGGTTAATTGTTCACCGATGGAAGTTTGGCCGGAATGAGCAGGTTTTCCTGTTGATCTCATCCCAATGGAGGTGCTCAAAAAGATCCGAACCTCCTAGCAGCTCTAGAAATGACGTCGGAACTGCACGGTGAGCGTCACCATATTCCGTAGTATTTTAACCACGCTACCAAGGACGCGCGGTAAATGTTCACCGATGGAAGTTTTGCGGAATGAGCAGGTTTTCCTGTTATCTCATGCTAATGGAGGTGCTCAAAAAGATCCAAACCTCCTAGCAGCTCTAGAAATGACGTCAGAACTGCACGGTGAGCGTCAGCATATTCCTTAGTATTGTAACCACGCTACCGCGGACGCGCGGTTAATTTTTCACCGATGGAAGTTTTGCCGGTATGAGCAGGTTTTCCTGTTGATCACATCCAAATGGAGGTGCCCAAAAAGATCCGAACCTCCTAGCCGCTCTAGAAATGACGTCAGAACTGCACGGTGAACGTCACCATATTCGTAGTATTGTAACCACGCTAACGCGGACGCGCAGTTAATTGTTCACCGATGGAAGTTTTGCCGGAATGAGCAGGTTTTCCTGTTGATCACATCCAAATGGAGGTGCCCAAAAAGATCCGAACCTCCGCGGACGCGCGGTTAATTGTTCACCGATGGAAAGTTTTGCCGGGATGAGTAGGTTTTCCTGTTGATCACATCCCACTGGAGGTGCCCAAAAAGATCCGAACCTCCTAGCCGCTCTAGAAATGACGTCAGAACTGCACGGTAAACGTCACCATATTCCGTAGTATTGTAACCACGCTAACGCGGACGCGCAGTTAATTGTTCACCGATGGAAATTTTGTCGGAATGAGCAGGTTATCCTGTTGATCACATCCCAATGGAGGTTCCGAAAAAGATCCGAACCTCCTAGCAGCTCTAGAAATGACGTGAGAACTGCACGGTGAGCGTCACCATATTCTGTATTATTGTAACCACGCTAACGCGGACGCGCGGTTAATTGTTCACCGATGGAAGTTTTGTCGGAATGAGCAGGTTATCATGTTGATCACATCCCAATGGAGGTTCCGAAAAAGATCCGAACCTCCTAGCAGCTCTAGAAATGACGTCAGAAATGCAGGGTGAGCGTCACCATATTCCGTAGTATTGTAACAACGCTACCGCGGACGCGCGGTTAATTTTTCACCGATGGAAATTTTGCCAAAATGAACAGGTTTTCCTGTTGATCACATCCCACTGGACGTGCCCAAAAAGATCCGAACCTCCTAGCAGCTCTAGAAATGACGTCAGAACTGCACGGTGAGCGTCACCATATTCCGTAGTATTGTAACCACGCTACCGCGGACGCGCGGTTAATTGTTCACCGATGGAAAGTTTTGCCGGGATGAGTAGGTTTTCCTGTTGATCACATCCCACTGGAGGTGCCCAAAAAGATCCGAACCTCCTAGCCGCTCTAGAAATGACGTCAGAACTGCACGGTAAACGTCACCATATTCCGTAGTATTGTAACCACGCTAACGCGGACGCGCAGTTAATTGTTCACCGATGGAAATTTTGTCGGAATGAGCAGGTTATCCTGTTGATCACATCCCAATGGAGGTTCCGAAAAAGATCCGAACCTCCTAGCAGCTCTAGAAATGACGTGAGAACTGCACGGTGAGCGTCACCATATTCTGTAGTATTGTAACCACGCTAACGCGGACGCGCGGTTAATTGTTCACCGATGGAAGTTTTGCCGGAATGAGCAGGTTATCCTGTTGATCACATCCCAATGGAGGTGCCGAAAAAGATCCGAACCTCCTAGCAGCTCTAGAAATGTCGTCAGAAATGCACTGTGAGCGTCACCATATTCCGTAGTATTGTAACCACGCTACCGCGGACGCGCGGTTAATTGTTCACCGATGGAAGTTTTGCGGGAATGAGCAGGTTTTCCTGTTGATCTCATCCCAATGGAGGTGCCCAAAAAGATCCGAACCTCCTAGTAGCTCTAGAAATGACGTCATAACTGCACGGTGAGCGTCACCATATTCCGTAGTATTGTAACCACGCTATCGCGGACGCGCGGTTAATTGTTCACCGATGGAAGTTTTGCCGGGATGAGCAGGTTTCCTGTTATAACATCCCACTGGAGGTGCCCAAAAAGATACGAACCTCCTAGCAGCTCTAGAAATGACGTCAGAACTGCACGGTGAGCGTCACCATATTCCGTAGTATTGTAACCACGCTACCGCGGACGCGCGGTTAATTGTTCACCGATGGAAGTTTTGCCGGTATGAGCAGGTTTTCCTGTTGATCACATCCCAATGGAGGTGCCCAAAAAGATCCGAACCTCCTAGCAGCTCTAGAAATGATCGTCAGAACTGCACGGTGAGCGTCACCATATTCCGTAGTATTGTAACCACGCTAACGCGGACGCGCGGTTAATTGTTCACCGATGGAAGTTTTGCCGGGATGAGCAGGTTTTCCTGTTGATCACATCCAAATGGAGGTGCCCAAAAAGATCCGAACCTCCTAGCAGCTCTAGAAATGACGTCAGAACTGCACGGTGAGCGTCACCATATTCGTAGTATTGTAACCCACGCTACCGCGGACGCGCGGTTAATTGTTCACCGATGGAAGTTTTGCCGGAATGAGCAGGTTTTCCTGTTGATCACATCCCACTGGAGGTGCCAAAAAGATCCGAACCTCCTAGCAGCTCTAGAAATGACGTCAGAACTGCACGGTGAGCGTCACCATATTCCGTAGTATTGTAACCACGCTACCGCGGACGCGCGGTTAATTGTTCACCGATGGAAAGTTTTGCCGGAATGAGCAGGTTTTCCTGTTGATCACATCCAATGGAGGTGCCCAAAAAGATCCGAACCTCCTAGCAGCTCTAGAAATGACGTCAGAACTGCACGGTGAGCGTCACCATATTCCTGTAGTATTGTAACCACGCTACCGCGGACGCGCGGTTAATTGTTCACCGATGGAAGTTTTGCCGGAAATGAGCAGGTTTTCCTGTTGATCACATCCCACTGGAGGTGCCCAAAAAGATCCGAACCTCCTAGCAGCTCTAGAAATGACGTCAGAACTGCACGGTGAGCGTCACCATATTCCGTAGTATTGTAACCACGCTACCGCGAACGCGCGGTTAATTGTTCACCGATGGAAGTTTTGCCGGAATGAGCAGGTTTTCCTGTTGATCACATCCCACTGGAGGTGCCCAAAAAGATCCGAACCTCCTAGCCGCTCTAGAAATGACGTCATAAGTGCACGGTGAGCGTCACCATATTCCGTAGTATTGTAACCACGCTACGACGGACGCGCGGTTAATTGTTCACCGATGGAAGTTTTGCCGGGATGAGCAGGTTTTCCTGTTAATCACATCCCACTGGAGGTGCCCAAAAAGATCCGAACCTCCTAGTAACTCTAGAAATGACGTCATAACACCACGGTGAGCGTCACCATATTCCGTAGTATTGTAACCACGCTATCGCGGACGCGCGGTTAATTGTTCACCGATGGAAGTTTTGCCGGAATGAGCAGGTTATATACTGT
>NW_022982463.1:175267-190999 GCF_902652985.1 Pecten maximus
GGAAAACCTGCTCATCCCAGCAAAACTTCCATCGGCGAACAATTAACCGCGCGTCCGCGTTAGCGTGGTTACAATACTACGGAATATGGTGACGCTCACCGTGCAGCTCTGTCGTCATTTCTAGAGCCGCTAGGAGGTTCGGATCTTTTTGAGCACCTCCATTGGGATGAGATTAACAGGGAAACCTGCTCATTCCGGCAAAACTTCCATCGATGAACAATTAACCGCGCGTCCGCGTTAGCGTGGTTACAATACTACGGAATATGGTGACGCTCACCGTGCAGCTCTGACGTCATTTCTAGAGCTGCTAGGTGGTTCAGATCTTTTTGGGCACCTCCAGTGGGAAATGATACACAGGAAAACCTGCTCATTCCTGGCAAAACTTCCATCGGTGAACAATTAACTGCGCGTCCGCGTTAGCGTGGTTACAATACTACGGAATATGGTGACGACGCTCACCGTGCAGTTCTCACGTCATTTCTAGAGCTGCTAGGAGGTTCGGATCTTTTTCGGAACCTCCATTGGGATGTGATCAACAGGATAACCTGCTCATTCCGACAAAACTTCCATCGGTGAACAATTAACTGCGCGTCCGCATTAGCGTGGTTACAATACTACGGAATATGGTGACGTTTACCGTGCAGTTCTGACGTCATTTCTGGAGCGGCTAGGAGGTTCGGATCTTTTGGGCACCTCCAGTGGGATGTGATCAACAGGAAAACCTACCTATCCCGGCAAAACTTCCATCGGTGAACAATTAACCGCGCGTCCGCGGTAGCGTGGTTACAATACTACGGAATATGGTGACGTTCACCGTGCAGTTCTGACGTCATTTCTAGAGCGGCTAGGAGGTTCGGATCTTTTTGGGCACCTCCAGTGGGATGTGGTCAACAGGAAAACCTGCTCAAACCGGCAAAACTTCCATCGGTGAACAATTAACCGCGCGTTCGCGGTAGCGTGGTTGCAATACTACGGAATATATGGTGACGCTCACCTTGCAGTTCTGACGTCATTTCTATAGCTGCTAGGAGGTTCGGATCTTTTTGGGCACCTCAAGTGGGATATGATACACAGGAAAACCTGTTCATTTCGGCAAAAAAATTTCCATCGGTGAACAATTAACCGCGCGTCCGCGGTAGAGTGGTTACAATACTACGGAATATAGTGACGCTCACCGTGTAGTTCTGACGTCATTTCTAGAGCTGCTAGGAGGTTCGGATCTTTTTGGGCTCCTCCAGTGGGACGTCATCAACAGGAAAACCTGCTAATTCCAGCAAAAACTTCCATTGGTGAACAATTAACCGCGCGTTCGCGGTAGCGTGGTTGCAATACTACGGAATATATGCTGACGCTCACCGTGCAGCTCTGACGTCATTTCTGGAGATGCTAGGAGGTTCAGATCTTTTGGGGCACCTCCAGTGGGATGTGATCAACAGGAAAACCTGCTCTATCCGGTAAAATTTCCATCGGTGAACAATTAACCGCGCGTCCGCGATAGGGTGGATACAATACTACGGAATATATGGTGACGCTCACCGTGCAGTTCTGACGTAATTTCTAGAGCGGCTAGGAGGTTCGGATCTTTTTGGGCACCTCCAGTGGGATGTGATCAACAGGAAAAACCTGCTCATACCGGCAAAACTTCTATCGGTGAACAATTAACCGCGCGTCCGCGGTAGCGTGGTTACAATACTACGGAATATGGTGACGCTCACCTAGCAGGTCTGACGTCATTTCTAGAGCGGCTAGGAGGTTCGGATCTTTTTGGGCACCTCCAGTGGGATGTGATCAACAGGAAAACCTGTTCATTTTGGCAATATTTCCATCGGTGAACAATTAACCGCGCGTCCGCGGTAGCCTGGTTACAATACTACGGAATATGGTGACGCTCACCGTGCAGGTCTGACGTCATTTCTAGAGCGACTAGGAGGTTCGGATCTTTTTGGGCACCTCCAGTGGGACGTGATCAACAGGAAAACCTGTTCATTTCGGCAAAATTTCCATCGGTGAACAATTAACCGCGCGTCCGCGGTAGAGTGGTTACAATACTACGGAATATAGTGACGCTCACCGTGTAGCTCTGACGTCATTTCTAGAGCGACTAGGAGGTTCGGATCTTTTTGGGCACCTCCATTTGGATGTGATCAACAGGAAAACCTGCTCTATCCGGTAAAACTTCCATCGGTGAACAATTAACCGCGCGTCCGCGATAGGGTGGATACAATACTACGGAATATGGTGACGCTCACCGTGCAGTTCTGACGTAATTTCTAGAGCGGCTAGGAGGTTCGGATCTTTTTGGGCACCTCCAGTGGGATGTGATCAACAGGAAAACCTGCTCTATCCGGCAAAACTTCCATCGGTGAACAATTAACCGCGCGTCCGCGGTAGAGTGGTTACAATACTACGGAATATAGTGACGCTCACCGTGTAGTTCTGACGTCATTTCTAGAGCGACTAGGAGGTTCGGATCTTTTTGGGCACCTCAAGTGGGATGTGATCAACAGGAAAACCTGTTCATTTCGGCAAAATTTCCATTGGTGAACAATTAACCGCGCGTCCGCGGTAGAGTGGTTACAATACTACGGAATATAGTGACGCTCACCGTGTAGTTCTGACGTCATTTCTAGAGCTGCTAGGAGGTTCGGATCTTTTTGGGCACCTCCAGTGGGACGTCATAAACAGGAAAACCTGCTCATTCCAGCAAAAACTTCCATCGGTGAACAATTAACCGCGCGTCCGCGGTAGCGTGGTTACAATACTACGGAATATGCTGACGCTCACCGTGTAGTTCTGACGTCATTTCTAGAGCGACTAGGAGGTTCGGATCTTTTTGGGCACCTCCAGTGGGATGTGATCAACAGGAAAACCTGCTCTATCCGGCAAAATTTCCATCGGTGAACAATTAACCGCGCGTCCGCCATAGCGTGGTTACAATACTACGGAATATGGTGACGCCCACCGTGGTGTTATGACGTCATTTCTAGAGCTGCTAGGAGGTTCGGATCTTTTTGGGCACCTCCAGTGGAATGTGATCAACAGGAAAACCTGCTCATCCCGGCAAAACTTTCCTCGGTGAACAATAAACCGCGCGTCCGCGGTAGCGTGGTTACAATACTACGGAATATGGTGACGCTCACCGTGCAGCTCTGTCGTCATTTCTAGAGCCGCTAGGAGGTTCGGATCTTTTGAGCACCTCCATTGGGATGAGATTAACAGGGAAACCTGCTCATTCCGGCAAAACTTCCATCGATGAACAATTAACCGCGCGTCCGCGTTAGCGTGGTTACAATACTACGGAATATGGTGACGCTCACCGTGCAGCTCTGACGTCATTTCTAGAGCTGCTAGGTGGTTCAGATCTTTTTGGGCACCTCCAGTGGGATATGATACACAGGAAAACCTGCTCATTCCTGGCAAAAACTTCCATCGGTGAACAATTAACTGCGCGTCCGCGTTAGCGTGGTTACAATACTACGGAATATGGTGACGACGCTCACCGTGCAGTTCTCACGTCATTTCTAGAGCTGCTAGGAGGTTCGGATCTTTTTCGGTACCTCCATTGGGATGTGATCAACAGGATAACCTGCTCATTCCGACAAAACTTCCATCGGTGAACAATTAACTGCGCGTCCGCATTAGCGTGGTTACAATACTACGGAATATGGTGACGTTTACCGTGCAGTTCTGACGTCATTTCTGGAGCGGCTAGGAGGTTCGGATCTTTTGGGCACCTCCAGTGGGATGTGATCAACAGGAAAACCTACCTATCCCGGCAAAACTTCCATCGGTGAACAATTAACCGCGCGTCCGCGGTAGCGTGGTTACAATACTACGGAATATGGTGACGTTCACCGTGCAGTTCTGACGTCATTTCTAGAGCGGCTAGGAGGTTGGGATCTTTTTGGGCACCTCCAGTGGGATGTGGTCAACAGGAAAACCTGCTCAAACCGGCAAAACTTCCATCGGTGAACAATTAACCGCGCGTTCGCGGTAGCGTGGTTGCAATACTACGGAATATATGGTGACGCTCACCTTGCAGTTCTGACGTCATTTCTATAGCTGCTAGGAGGTTCGGATCTTTTTGGGCACCTCAAGTGGGATATGATACACAGGAAAACCTGTTCATTTCGGCAAAAAATTTCCATCGGTGAACAATTAACCGCGCGTCCGCGGTAGAGTGGTTACAATACTACGGAATATAGTGACGCTCACCGTGTAGTTCTGACGTCATTTCTAGAGCTGCTAGGAGGTTCGGATCTTTTTGGGCACCTCCAGTTGGACATCATCAACAGGAAAACCTGCTAATTCCAGCAAAAACTTCCATTGGTGAACAATTAACCGCGCGTTCGCGGTAGCGTGGTTGCAATACTACGGAATATATGCTGACGCTCACCGTGCAGCTCTGACGTCATTTCTGGAGATGCTAGGAGGTTCAGATCTTTTGGGGCACCTCCAGTGGGATGTGATCAACAGGAAAACCTGCTCATCCCGGCAAAACTTCCATCGGTGAACAATTAACCGCGCGTCCGCGGTAGCGTGGTTACAATACTACGGAATATGGTGACGCTCACCGTGGTGTTATGACGTCATTTCTAGAGCTGCTAGGAGGTTCGGATCTTTTGGTCAACTCCATTTGGATGTGATCAACAGGAAAACCTGTTCATTTTGGCAAAATTTCCATCGGTGAACAATTAACCGCGCGTCCGCGATAGCGTGGTTACAATACTACGGAATATGGTGACGCCCACCGTGGTGTTATGACGTCATTTCTAGAGCTGCTAGGAGGTTCGGATCTTTTTGGGCACCTCCAGTGGAATGTGATCAACAGGAAAACCTGCTCATCCCGGCAAAACTTTCATCGGTGAACAATAAACCGCGAGTCCGCGGTAGCGTGGTTACAATACTACGGAATATGGTGACGCTCACTGTGCAGTTATGACGTCATTTCTAGAGATGCTAGGAGGTTCGGATCTTTTTGGGCACCTCCAGTGGGATGTGATCAACAGGAAAACCTGCTCATCCCGGCAAAACTTCCATCGGTGAACAATTAACCGCGCGTTCGCGGTAGCGTGGTTGCAATACTACGGAATATATGGTGACGCTCACCTTGCAGTTCTGACGTCATTTCTATAGCTGCTAGGAGGTTCGGATCTTTTTGGGCACCTCCAGTGGGATATGATACACAGGAAAACCTGCTCATTCCGGCAAAACTTCCATCGGTGAACAATTAACTCCGCGTCCGCGTTAGCGTGGTGACAATACTACGGAATATGGTGACGCTCACCGTGCAGTTCTGACGTCATTTCTAGAGCTGCTAGGAGGTTCGGATCTTTTTGGGCACCTCCATTTGGATGTGATAAACAGGAAAACCTGCTCATCCCAGCAAAACTTCCATCGGCGAACAATTAACCGCGCGTCCGCGTTAACGTGGTTACAATACTACGGAATATGGTGACGCTCACCGTGCAGCTCTGTCGTCATTTCTAGAGCTGCTAGGAGGTTCGGATCTTTTTGAGTACCTCCATTGGGATGAGATCAACAGGGAAACCTGCTCATTCCGGCAAAACTTTCATCGATGAACAATTAACCGCGCGTCCGCGTTAGCGTTGTTACAATACTGCGGAATATGGTGACGCTCACCGTGCAGCTCTGACGTCATTTCTAGAGCGGCTAGGAGGTTCGGATCATTTTGGGCACCTCCAGTGGGATGTGGTCAACAGGAAAACCTGCTCAAACCGGCAAAACTTCCATCGGTGAACAATTAACCGCGCGTCCGCGGTAGCGTGGTTACAATACTACGGAATATGGTGACGCTCACTGTGCAGTTATGACGTCATTTCTAGAGATGCTAGGAGGTTCGGATCTTTTGGGCACCTCCAGTGGGATGTGATCAACAGGAAAACCTGCTCATCCCGGCAAAACTTCCATCGGTGAACAATTAACCGCGCGTTCGCGGTAGCGTGGTTGCAATACTACGGAATATATGGTGACGCTCACCTTGCAGTTCTGACGTCATTTCTATAGCTGCTAGGAGGTTCGGATCTTTTTGGGCACCTCCAGTGGGATATGATACACAGGAAAACCTGCTCATTCCGGCAAAACTTCCATCGGTGAACAAGTAACTGCGCGTCCGCGTTAGAGTGGTGACAATACTACGGAATATGGTGACGCTCACCGTGCAGTTCTGACGTCATTTCTAGAGCTGCTAGGAGGTTCGGATCTTTTTGGGCACCTCCATTTGGATGTGATAAACAGGAAAACCTGCTCATCCCAGCAAAACTTCCATCGGCGAACAATTAACCGCGCGTCCGCGTTAACGTGGTTACAATACTACGGAATATGGTGACGCTCACCGTGCAGCTCTGTCGTCATTTCTAGAGCTGCTAGGAGGTTCGGATCTTTTTGAGCACCTCCATTGGGATGAGATCAACAGGGAAACCTGCTCATTCCGGCAAAACTTCCATCGATGAACAATTAACCGCGCGTCCGCGTTAGCGTTGTTACAATACTGCGGAATATGGTGACGCTCACCGTGCAGCTCTGACGTCATTTCTAGAGCGGCTAGGAGGTTCGGATCATTTTGGGCACCTCCAGTGGGATGTGGTCAACAGGAAAACCTGCTCAAACCGGCAAAACTTCCATCGGTGAACAATTAACCGCGCGTTCGTGGTAGCGTGGTTGCAATACTACGGAATATATGGTGACGCTCACCTTGCAGTTCTGACGTCATTTCTATAGCTGCTAGGAGGTTCGGATCTTTTTGGGCACCTCAAGTGGGATATGATAGACAGGAAAACCTGTTCATTTCGACAAAATTTCCATCGGTGAACAATTAACCGCGCGTCCGCGGTAGAGTGGTTACAATACTACGGAATATAGTAACGCTCACCGTGTAGTTCTGACGTCATTTCTAGAGCTGCTAGGAGGTTCGGATCTTTTTGGGCACCTCCAGTGGGACGTCATCAACAGGAAAACCTGCTCATTCCAGCAAAAACTTCCATTGGTGAACAATTAATCGCGCGTTCGCGGTAGCGTGGTTGCAATACTACGGAATATATGCTGACGCTCACCGTGCAGCTCTGACGTCATTTCTGGAGATGCTAGGAGGTTCGGATCTTTTGGGGCACCTCCAGTGGGATGTGATCAACAGGAAAACCTGCTCTATCCGGCAAAATTTCCATCGGTGAACAATTAACCGCGCGTCCGAGGTAGCGTGGTTACAATACTACGGAATATGGTGACGCTCACCGTGCAGGTCTGACGTCATTTCTAGAGCGGCTAGGAGGTTCGGATCTTTTTGGGCACCTCCATTTGGATGTGCTAAACAGGAAAACCTGCTCATCCCAGCAAAACTTCCATCGGCGAACAATAAACCGCGCGTCCGCGTTAGCGTGGTTACAATACTACGGAATATGGTGACGCTAAGCGTGCAGCTCTGTCGTCATTTCTAGAGCTGCTAGGAGGTTCGGATCTTTTTGAGCACCTCCATTGGGATGAGATCAACAGGGAAACCTGCTCATTCCGGCAAAACTTCCATCGATGAACAATTAACCGCGCGTCCGCGTTAGCGTGGTTACAATACTACGGAATATGGTGACGCTCACCGTGCAGCTCTAGAAATGACGTCATTTCTAGAGCTGCTAGGTGGTTCAGATCTTTTTCGGCACCTCCAGTGGGATATGATACACAGGAAAACCTGCTCATTCCGGCAAAACTTCCATCGGTGAACAATTAACTGCGCGTCCGCGTTAGCGTGGTTACAATACTACGGAATATGGTGACGACGCTCACCGTGCAGTTCTCACGTCATTTCTAGAGCTGCTAGGAGGTTCGGATCTTTTTCGGAACCTCCATTGGAATGTGATCAACAGGATAACCTGCTCATTCCGACAAAACTTCCATCGGTGAACAATTAACTGCGCGTCCGCATTAGCGTTGTTACAATACTACGGAATATGGTGACGTTTACCGTGCAGTTCTGACGTCATTTCTGGAGCGGCTAGGAGGTTCGGATCTTTTTGGGCACCTCCAGTGGGATGTGATCAACAGGAAAACCTACCTATCCCGGCAAAACTTCCATCGGTGAACAATTAACCGCGCGTCCGCGGTAGCGTGGTTACAATACTACGGAATATGGTGACGTTCACCGTGCAGTTCTGACGTCATTTCTGGAGCGGCTAGGAGGTTCGGATCTTTTTGGGCACCTCCAGTGGGATGTGGTCAACAGGAAAACCTGCTCAAACCGGCAAAACTTCCATCGGTGAACAATTAACCGCGCGTTCGAGGTAGCGTGGTTGCAATACTACGGAATATATGGTGACGCTCACCTTGCAGTTCTGACGTCATTTCTATAGCTGCTAGGAGGTTCGGATCTTTTTGGGCACCTCCAGTGGGATATGATACACAGGAAAACCTGCTCATTCCGGCAAAACTTCCATCGGTGAACAATTAACTGCGCGTCCGCGTTAGCGTGGTGACAATACTACGGAATATGGTGACGTTCACCGTGCAGTTCTGACGTCTTTTCTAGAGCTGCTAGGAGGTTCGGATCTTTTTGGGCACCTCCATTTGGATGTGATCAACAGGAAAACCTGCTCATCCCAGCAAAACTTCCATCGGCGAACAATTAACTGCGCGTCCGCGTTAGCGTGGTTACAATACTACGGAATATGGTGACGCTCACCGTGCAGCTCTGACGTCATTTCTAGAGCTGCTAGAAGGTTCGGATCTTTTTGAGCACCTCCATTGGGATGAGATCAACAGGGAAACCTGCTCATTCCGGCAAAACTTCCATCGATGAACAATTAACCGCGCGTCCGCGATAGCGTGGTTACAATACTACGAATATGGTGACGCTCACCGTGCAGTTCTGACGTCATTTTTGGAGCTGCGAGGAGGTTCGGATCTTTTTGGGCACCTCCATTTGGATGTGATCAACAGGAAACCTGCTCATTCCGGCAAAAACTTCCATCGGTGAACAATTAACCGCGCGTCCGCGATAGCGTGGTTACAATACTACGAATATGGTGACGCTCACCGTGCAGTTCTGACGCCATTTCTAGAGCTGCTAGGAGGTTCGGATCTTTTTGGGCACCTCCATTGGGATGAGATCAACAGGAAAACCTGCTCATTCCGGCAAAACTTCCATCGGTGAACAATTAACCGCGAGTCCGCGATAGCGTGGTTACAATACTATGAATATGGTGACGCTCACCGTGCAGTTCTCACGTCATTTTTTTGGCTTTAGGAGGGTTCCCGGGTCTTTTTCGGAACCTCCCCTTGGGGTTGATCAAAAGGATAACCTGCTCATTCCGCAAACTTTTCCCTCGGTGAACAATTAAATGGGGTTCCCGCGGTTTCGTTGGGTTTAAAAACTACGGAATTGGTGCCCTTTACCGTGCAGTTTTTCGTCATTTTTGGGGGCGGCTAGGAAGGTTTTTGGGTCTTTTTTGGGCAAACCCCCAGTGGGGGGTGTTAAACAACCGGAAAAAACCCACTCCTTTCCCCCAAAATTCCATCGGTGAACAATTAACCCGGCGCGTCCCCCGGGGCGTGGTTCCCAAAAACTACGGAATATGGTGACGTTCCCCCGTGCATTTTTTTGACGTCATTTCTAGAGCGGCTAAAGGGGGTTCGGATCTTTTTGGGCACCTCCAGTTGGGGGTGTGATCAAGGAAAAACCCGCTCCAACCCCCGGCCCCAAAAATTTCATCGGGGAACAATTAAACCCCGTGTCCGCGGGAGCGTTGGGTTTCCAAAATAGGAATGGGGACCCACTGTGGCAGTTTTTTTGGGCGTCATTTTTCCCAGAGCGGCTAGGAGGTTCGGAACCCCTTTTTTGGGGACCCCCATGGGATGTGATAAACCCGAAAAAACCCGCCATCCCCGGGAAAAAATTCCATCGGGGAACAATTAAACCCCGCGCCCGTAGCGTGGTTTTCAATATAAAAAAACCCGGGAAAATGGTGACGCTACCGTGGGGGTTTCGGGCGGGCATTTTTTAGAGCTGTAGGAGGTTCGGATCTTTTTGGGCCCCCCTCCATTTGGGGTGTTATCAACCCGGAAAACCTGCTCAATTTTGGGAAACTTTTCCCTCGGTGAAAAAATTAACCGCTGTCCCCGATGCGTGGGTTTCAATACACGGAATTAGCTGACGCCCCACCGGGCAGGGCTCAAAGGGCATTTCTAAGCGGGGTAGGAGGTTCGGATCTTTTTTTGGGGCCCCCCACAGTGGGGTGTGGTTTAAAAAAAAAACCTGCTCCAAAAAACCCGGGAAAAATTCCATCGGTTTAAAAATTAAACCCCGCGTTCGCGATAACGTGGTTGCAATACTACGGGAAATATGCTGACCTCACCTGCAGCTCACGTCATTTCTGGGGAAAGCTAGGAGGTTTTGGGCCCTTTTGGGGGACCTCCCCGGGGGTGTTACAACATAAAACCGGGTCCCCGGGAAAATTCCATCGGGGAAAAAAATTTTAAACCCCGCTCCGCGATAGCCCTGGGTTTCATACCCCGGGAAAATTTGGGGACGCCCCACCGGGGTGTTATGAAAGTCATTTCTAGAGCTGCCCAGGAGGTTCGGATCTTTTTTTGGGGAAACCCCCCATTTTGGGTGTGATCAACAGGGAAAAAAGCTTTATTCCGGAAAAAATTCCATCTTTAACAAATTAAAAACCCCGCGTTTCCCCGATACGTGGTTAAAAAAACCGGAATATGCTTTACCCCACCGGGGGGGGGCAGTTTTGACGTCCTTTTTAGAGCTGCCCAGGGGGTTTTGGATCTTTTTGGGGGAACCTCCAGTTGGGGGTGTGATCCCAAAAGGAAAAAACCCCTCAGCCCCGGGAAAAACCCTTTCCCTCCCGGGGAACAAAAAACCCGCGCGTCCCGGTAAACGTGGTTTTAAAAACTACGGAAATGGTGACGCTCACCCTGGGGGGCTCTACCCTCAAATTTCTCGAAACTGCGGAAAAGGGTTTGGATTTTTTGAGCACCTCCCTTGGGAAAGAATTAACAGGGAAAAACCCGCTCATTCCGGCCAAAAATTCCATCGATGAACATTAACCGCGCTCCCCGATAGCGTGGTTTACAATAACAATTTGAGGGTCACCGGCTTCTTTACGTCAATTTTTTTGGGGCGCGAGGGGGTTCGGATCTTTTTGGGGACCCCCATTTGGATTTTATCAACAGGAAAACCTGCTCATTCCCGGGAAAACCCTTTCCCTCGTTTAAAAATTTTAAACCCCGCGGCCGCCGGGTAGCGTGGGTTTTCAAAACCTAAAGAATATGGGACGCTCACCGTGCAGTTTTTTGACGCCATTTCTTAAACTGCTTTGGAGGGTTTGGATCTTTTTTGGGGGGACCTCCATTGGGGTTTGAAACCCAAAAGGAAAAACCCGCTCATTCCGGCAAAAATTCCATCGGGGAACAATTTAACCGCGGGGCCGCGATAGCGGGTTCAATACTAGAAAATGGGCCCTCACCCTGCAGTTTTTCACGTCATTTCTAGAGCGCTAAAAGGTTGGGGCTTTTTTGGAACCTCCATTGGGGTGTGAAACAACAGGATAAACCCCTCTTTCCGACAAAACTTTTCCCTCGGTGAAAAATTAACCCGGGGCCCTCCGCGTAAACGTGGTTACAATACTCGGAAAAATGGGGTTTCGTTTTCCCCTCATTTTTGAAAGTCTTTCTTGGGGCGGCTAGGAGGTTTTGATCTTTTTGGGCCCCCTCCATGGGATGTGATCAACAGGAAAACCTATCATCCCGGCAAAACTTCCCTCGGTTACAATTTCCGCGCGTCCCCCGGTAACGTGTTTTCAATCCCAACCCGGGAATTTGGGGACGTTCAACCCGTGCAGTTCGGGCGTCATTGCTAGAGCCGGGTAGGAGGGTTTGGATCTTTTTGGGGACCTCCAGTGGGGTTGGGGGAACAGAAAAAAACCTGCTTTATTCCCCCGGGAAAAATTTCATCGGTGAAAAATTAAACCCCGTTCCGCGGGAGGTGGTTACATCTACGGAATATTGGGGGGACGCCACTGTGGGAGTTAAAGACTTTAGTTTTTAAAAGCGGCTAGGAGGTTCGGATCTTTTGGGCACCTCCAGTGGGATGTGATCAACAGGAAAACCTGCTCATCCCGGCAAAACTTCCATCGGTGAACAATTAACCGCGCGTCCGCGATAGCGTGGTTACAATACTACGGAATATGGTGACGCTCACCGTGGTGTTACGACGTCATTCTAGAGCTGCTAGGAGGTTCGGATCTTTTTGGGCACCTCCATTTGGATGTGATCAACAGGAAAACCTGCTCATTCTGGCAAAACTTCCATCGGTGAACAATTAACCGCTCGTCCGCGATAGCGTGGTTACAATACTACGGAATATGCTGACGCTCACCGTGCAGGTCTGACGTCATTTCTAGAGCGGCTAGGAGTTCGGATCTTTTTGGCACCTCCAGTGGGATGTGGTACACAGAAAAAACCTGCTCAAAACCGGCAAAAACTTCCATCGGTGAACAATTAACCGCGCGTTCGCGATAGCGTGGTTGCAATACTACGGAATATATGCTGACGCTCACCGTGCAGCTCTGACCGTCATTTCTGGAGATGCTAGGAGGTTCGGATCTTTTGGGGCACCTCCAGTGGATGGTGATCAACAGTAAAACCTGCTCATCCCGGCAAAACTTCCATCGGTGAACATATAACCGCAGCGTCCGCGATAGCGTGGTTACAATACCACGGAATATGGTGACGCTCACCGTGGTGTTATGACGTCATTTCTAGAGCTGCTAGGAGGTTCGGATCTTTTGGGCACCTCATTTGGATGTGATCAACAGGAAAACCTGCTCATGTCCGGCAAAACTTCCATCGTGAACAATTAACCGCGCGTCCGCGATAGCGTGGTTACAATACTACGGAATATGCTGACGCTCACCGTGCAGTTATGACGTCATTTCTAGAGCTGCTAGGAGGTTCGGATCTTTTTTGGGCACCTCCAGTGGGATGTGATCAACAGGAAAAACCTGCTCATCCCGGCAAAACTTCCATCGGTGAACAATAAACCCGCGCGTCCGCGGTAGCGTGTTACAATACTACGGAATATAGTGACGCTCACTTGTGCAGTTATACGTCATTTCTAGAGATGCTAGGAGGTTCGGATCTTTTTGGGCACCTCCAGTGGGGATGTGATCAACAGGAAAACCTCTCATCCCGGCAAAACTTCCATCGGTGAACAATTAACCGCGCGTCCGCGGTAGCGTGGTTACAATACTACGGAATATGGTGACGCTCACCGTGCAGGTCTGACGTCATTTCTAGAGCGGCTAGGAGGTTCGGATCTTTTTTGGGCACCCCCAGTGGACGTCATCAACAGAAAACCTGCTCATTCCAGCAAAAAATTTCCATCGGTGAACATTACCGCGCGTTCGCGGTAGCGTGGTTGCAATACTACGGAATATATGCTGACGCTCACCGTGCAGCTCTGACGTCATTTCTGGAGATGCTAGGAGGTTCGGATCTGATGGGGCACCTCCAGTGGGATGTGATCAACAGGAAAACCTGCTCATTCCGGCAAAACTTCCATCGGTGAACAATTAACCGCGCGTCCGCGATAGCGTGGTTACAATACTACGGAATATGCTGACGCTCACCGTGCAGTTATGACGTCATTTCTAGAGCTGCTAGGAGGTTCGGATCTTTTTGGGCACCTCCAGTGGGAGTGATCAACAGGAAAACCTGCTCTAGTCCGGGCAAAATTTCCATCGGTGAACATTAACCGCGCGTCCGAGGTAGCGGTGGTTACAATACTACGGAATATGGTGACGCTCACCGTGCAGGTCTGACGTCATTTCTAGAGCGGCTAGGAGGTTCGGATCTTTTTGGGCACCTCCATTTGGATGTGATAAACAGGAAAACCTGCTCATCCCAGCAAAACTTCCATCGGCGAACAATAAACCGCGCGTCCGCGTTAGCGTGGTTACAATACTACGGAATATGGTGACGCTAAGCGTGCAGCTCTGTCGTCATTTCTAGAGCTGCTAGGAGGTTCGGATCTTTTTGAGCACCTCCATTGGGATGAGATCAACAGGGAAACCTGCTCATTCCGGCAAAACTTCCATCGATGAACAATTAACCGCGCGTCCGCGTTAGCGTGGTTACAATACTACGGAATATGGTGACGCTCACCGTGCAGCTCTGACGTCATTTCTAGAGCTGCTAGGTGGTTCAGATCTTTTTCGGCACCTCCAGTGGGATATGATACACAGGAAAACCTGCTCATTATCCGGCAAAACTTCCATCGGTGAACAATTAACTGCGCGTCCGCGTTAGCGTGGTTACAATACTACGGAATATGGTGACGACGCTCACCGTGCAGTTCTCACGTCATTTCTAGAGCTGCTAGGAGGTTCGGATCTTTTTCGGAACCTCCATTGGAATGTGATCAACAGGATAACCTGCTCATTCCGACAAAACTTCCATCGGTGAACAATTAACTGCGCGTCCGCATTAGCGTTGTTAACAATACTACGGAATATGGTGACGTTTACCGTGCAGTTCTGACCGTCATTTCTGGAGCGGCTAGGAGGTTCGGATCTTTTGGGCACCTCCATTGGGAATGTGATCAACAGGAAACCCTACCTATCCCGGCAAAACTTCCATCGGTGAACATTAACCGCGCGTCCGCGGTAGCGTGGTTACAATACTACGGAATATGGTGACGTTCACCGTGCAGTTCTGACGTCATTCTGGAGCGGCTAGGAGGTTCGGATCTTTTTGGGCACCTCCAGTGGGATGTGGTCCAACAGGAAAAACCTGCTCATACCGGCAAAACTTCCATCGGTGAACAATTAACCGCGCGTTCGCGGTAGCGTGGTTGCAATACTACGGAATATATGGTGACGCTCACCGTGCAGTTCTGACGTCATTTCTAGAGCTGCTAGGAGGTTCGGATCTTTTTGGGCACCTCCAGTGGGATGTGATCAACAGGAAAACCTGCTCATTCCGGCAAAACTTCCATCGGTGAACAATTAACCGCGCGTCCGCGTAGCGTGGTGACAATACTACGGAATATGGGTGACGCTCACCGTGCAGTTCTGACGTCATTTCTAGGAGCTGCTAGGAGGTTCGGATCTTTTTGGGCACCTCCATTGGGATGTGATCAACAGGAAAACCTGCTCATTCCCGGCAAAACTTCCATCGGTGAACAATTAACCCCGCGGTCCCGCGATTAGCGTGTTTACAATACTACGGAATATGGTGACGCTCACCGTGCAGTCTCGACGTCATTTCTAGAGCTGCTAGGAGGTTCGGATCTTTTTGAGGCACCTCCATTGGGATGATGATCAACAGGGAAAACCTGCTCATTCCGGCAAACTTCCATCGGTGAACAATTAACCTGCGCGTCCGCAGTTAGCGTGGTTACAATACTACGGAATATGGTGACGCTTCACCGTGCAGTTCTGAACTGTCATTTCTGGAGCTGCTAGGAGGTTCGGATCTTTTTGGGCACCTCCATTTGGATGTGATCAACAGGAAAACCTGCTCATTCCGGCAAAACTTCCATCGGTGAACAATTAACCGCGCGTCCGCGATAGCGTGTTACAATACTACGGAATATGGTGAACGCTCACCGTGCAGTTCTGACTCATTTCTAGAGCTGCTAGGAGGTTCGGATCTTTTGGGCACCTCCATTGGGGTTGATCACAGAAAAACCCGCCATCCCCAAACTTATCGGTA
>NW_022982463.1:191499-209999 GCF_902652985.1 Pecten maximus
TACAGCTCTAGAAATGACGTCAGAACTGCACGGTGAAGCGTCACCATATTCCGTAGTATTGTCAACCACGCTACCGCGGACGCGCAGTTAATTGTTCACCGATGGAAGTTTTGCCGGAATGAGCAGGTTTTCCTGTTGTATCACATCCCACTGGAGGTGCCCAAAAAGATCCGAACCTCCTAGCCGCTCCAGAAATGACGTCAGAACTGCACGGTAAACGTCAACATATTCCGTAGTATTGTAACCACGCTAACGCGGACGCGCAGTTAATTGTTCACCGATGGAAGTTTTGTCGGAATGAGCAGGTTATCCTGTTGATCACATCCCAATGGAGGTTCCGAAAAAGATCCGAACCTCCTAGCAGCTCTAGAAATGACGTGAGAACTGCACGGTGAGCGTCACCATATTCTGTATTATTGTAACCACGCTACCGCGGACGCGCGGTTAATTGTTCACCGATAGAAGTTTTGCCGGAATGAGCAGGTTTTCCTTTTTATCACATCCCACTGGAGGTGCCCAAAAAGATCCGAACCTCCTAGCATCTCTAGAAATGACGTCAGAACTGCACGGTGAGCGTTACCATATTCCGTAGTATTGTAACCACGCTACCGCGGACGCGCGGTTAATTGTTCACCGATGGAAGTTTTACCGGAATGAGCAGGTTATCCTGTTGATCACATCCAAATTGAGGTGCCCAAAAAGATCTGAAACTCCTAGCAGCTCTAGAAATGACCTCAGAACTGCACGGTGAGCGTCGTCACCATATTCCGTAGTATTGTAACCACGCTAACGCGGACGCGCAGTTAATTGTTCACCGATGGAAGTTTTGCCGGTATGAGCAGGTTTTCCTGTGTATCATATCCCACTGGAGGTGCCCAAAAAGATCTGAACCACCTAGCAGCTCTAGAAATGACGTCATAACTACACGGTGAGCGTCACCATATTCATAGTATTGTAACCACGCTATCGCGGACTCGCGGTTAATTGTTCACCGATGGAAGTTTTGCCGGAATGAGCAGGTTTCCCTGTTAATCTCATCCCAATGGAGGTGCCCAAAAAGATCCGAACCTCCTAGCAGCTCTAGAAATGGCGTCAGAACTGCACGGTGAGCGTCACCATATTCCGTAGTATTGCAACCACGCTATCGCGGACGCGCGGTTAATTGTTCACCGATGGAAGTTTTGCCGGAATGAGCAGGTTTCCCTGTTGATATCATCCCAATGGAGGTGCTCAAAAAGATCCGAACCTCCTAGCAGCTCTAGAAATGACGTCAGAGCTGCACGGTGAGCGTCACCATATTCCGTAGTATTGTAACCACGCTAACGCGGACGCGCGGTTAATTGTTCGCCGATGGAAGTTTTGCTGGGATGAGCAGGTTTTCCTGTTGATCACATCCAAATGGAGGTGCCCAAAAAGATCCGAACCTCCTAGCAGCTCTAGAAAAGACGTCAGAACTGCACGGTGAACGTCACCATATCCCGTAGTATTGTCACCACGCTAACGCGGACGCGCAGTTAATTGTTCACCGATGGAAGTTTTGCCGAAATGAGCAGGTTTTCCTGTGTATCATATCCCACTGGAGGTCCCCAAAAAGATCCGAACCTCCTAGCCGCTCCAGAAATGACGTCAGAACTGCACGGTAAACGTCACCATATTCCGTAGTATTGTAACCACGCTAATGCGGACGCGCAGTTAATTGTTCACCGATGGAAGTTTTGTCGAAATGAGCAGGTTATCCTGTTGATCACATCCCAATGGAGATTCCGAAAAAGATCCGAACCTCCTAGCTGCTCTAGAAATGACGTGAGAACTGCACGGTGAGCGTCACCATATTCTGTATTATTGTAACCACGCTACCGCGGACGCGCGGTTAATTGTTCACCGATAGAAGTTTTGCCGGAATGAGCAGGTTTTCCTTTTGATCACATCCCACTGGAGGTGCCCAAAAAGATCCGAACCTCCTAGCAGCTCTAGAAATGACGTCAGAACTGCACGGTGAGCGTTACCATATTCCGTAGTATTGTAACCACGCTACCGCGGACGCGCGGTTAATTGTTCACCGATGGAAGTTTTGCCGGAATGAGCAGGTTTTCCTGTTGATCACATCCAAATTGAGGTGCCCAAAAAGATCTGAAACTCCTAGCAGCTCTAGAAATGACCTCAGAACTGCACGGTGAGCGTCGTCACCATATTCCGTAGTATTGTAACCACGCTAACGCGGACGCGCAGTTAATTGTTCACCGATGGAAGTTTTGCCGGAATGAGCAGGTTTTCCTGTGTATCATATCCCACTGGAGGTGCCCAAAAAGATCTGAACCACCTAGCAGCTCTAGAAATGACGTCAGAACTGCACGGTGAGCGTCACCATATTCATAGTATTGTAACCACGCTATCGCGGACGCGCGGTTAATTGTTCACCGATGGAAGTTTTGCCGGAATGAGCAGGTTTTCCCTGTTGATCACATCCCAATGGAGGTGCCCAAAAAGATCCGAACCTCCTAGCAGCTCTAGAAATGACGTCAGAACTGCACGGTGAGCGTCACCATATTCCGTAGTATTGTAACCACGCTACGCGGACGCGTGGTTAATTGTTCACCGATGGAAGTTTTGCCGGAATGAGCAGGTTTTCCTGTTGATCACATCCAATGGAGGTGCCCAAAAAGATCCGAACCTCCTAGCAGCTCTAGAAATGACGTCAGAACTGCACGGTGAGCGTCACCATATTCCGTAGTATTGTAACCACGCTAACGCGGACGCGCAGTTAATTGTTCACCGATGGAAGTTTTGCCGGAATGAGCAGGTTTTCCTGTGTATCATATCCCACTGGAGGTGCCCAAAAAGATCTGAACCTCCTAGCAGCTCTAGAAATGACGTCAGAACTGCACGGTGAGCGTCACCATATTCCGTAGTATTGTAACCACGCTAACGCGGACTCGCGGTTAATTGTTCACCGATGGAAGTTTTGCCGGAATGAGCAGGTTTCCTGTTGATCTCATCCCAATGGAGGTGCCCAAAAAGATCCGAACCTCCTAGCAGCTCTAGAAATGACGTCAGAACTGCACGGTGAGCGTCACCATATTCCGTAGTATTGTAACCACGCTACCGCGGACGCGCGGTTAATTGTTCACCGATGGAAGTTTTGCCGGAATGAGCAGGTTTTCCTGTTGATCACATCCCAATGGAGGGGTGCCCAAAAAGATCCGAACCTCCTAGCAGCTCTAGAAATGACGTCAGAACTGCACGGTGAGCGTCACCATATTCCGTAGTATTGTAACCACGCTAACCGCGGTACGCGCGGTTAATTGTTCACCGATGGAAGTTTTGCTCGGAATGAGCAGGTTTCCTGTTGATCACATCCAAATGGAGGTGCCCAAAAAGATCCGAACCTCCTAGCAGCTCTAGAAAATGAGGTCAGAACTGCACGGTGAGCGTCACCATATTCCGTAGTATTGTAACCACGCTACCGCGGACGCGCAGGTTAATTGTTCACCGATGGAAGTTTTGCCGGAATGAGCAGGTTTTCCTTGTGATCACATCCCACTGGAGGTGCCCAAAAAGATCCGAACCTCCTAGCAGCTCTAGAAATGACGTCAGAACTGCACGGTGAGCGTCACCATATTCCGTAGTATTGTAACCACGCTATCGCGGACGCGCGGTTAATTGTTCACCGATGGAAGTTTTGCCGGAATGAGCAGGTTTTCCTGTTGATCACATCCCAATGGAGGTTCCGAAAAAGATCCGAACCTCCTAGCAGCTCTAGAAATGACGTGAGAACTGCACGGTGAGCGTCACCATATTCTGTAGTATTGTAACCACGCTACCGCGGACGCGCGGTTAATTGTTCACCGATAGAAGTTTTGCCGGAATGAGCAGGTTTTCCTGTTGATCACATCCCACTGGAGGTGCCCAAAAAGATCCGAACCTCCTAGCAGCTCTAGAAATGACGTCAGAACTGCACGGTGAGCGTTACCATATTCCGTAGTATTGTAACCACGCTACCGCGGACGCGCGGTTAATTGTTCACCGATGGAAGTTTTGCCGGAATGAGCAGGTTTTCCTGTTGATCACATCCAAATTGAGGTGCCCAAAAAGATCCGAACCTCCTAGCAGCTCTAGAAATGACGTCAGAACTGCACGGTGAGCGTCGTCACCATATTCCGTAGTAGTGTAACCACGCTAACGCGGACGCGCAGTTAATTGTTCACCGATGGAAGTTTTGCCGGAATGAGCAGGTTTTCCTGTGTATCATATCCCACTGGAGGTGCCCAAAAAGATCTGAACCACCTAGCAGCTCTAGAAATGACGTCAGAACTGCACGGTGAGCGTCACCATATTCATAGTATTGTAACCACGCTATCGCGGACGCGCGGTTAATTGTTCACCGATGGAAGTTTTGCCGGAATGAGCAGGTTTTCCTGTTGATCTCATCCCAATGGAGGTGCTCAAAAAGATCCGAACCTCCTAGCAGCTCTAGAAATGACGTCAGAGCTGCACGGTGAGCGTCACCATATTCCGTAGTATTGTAACCACGCTAACGCGGACGCGCGGTTAATTGTTCACCGATGGAAGTTTTGCCGGAATGAGCAGGTTTCCCTGTTGATCTCATCCCAATGGAGGTGCTCAAAAAGATCCGAACCTCCTAGCAGCTCTAGAAATGACGTCAGAACTGCACGGTGAGCGTCACCATATTCCGTAGTATTGTAACCACGCTAACGCGGACGCGCGGTTAATTGTTCACCGATGGAAGTTTTGCCGGGATGAGCAGGTTTTCCTGTTTATCACATCCAAATGGAGGTGCCCAAAAGATCCTGAACCTCCTAGCAGCTCTAGAAATGACGTCAGAACTGCACGGTGAGCGTCACCATATTCCGTAGTATTGTAACCACGCTAACGCGGACGCGCGGTTAATTGTTCACCGATGGAAGTTTTGCCGGATGAGCAGGTTTCCTGTTATCATCATCCCAATGGAGGTGCCCAAAAAGATCCGAACCTCCTAGCAGCTCTAGAAATGACGTCAGAACTGCACGGTGAAGCGTCACCATATTCCGTAGTATTGTAACCACGCTATCGCGGACGCGCGGTTAATTGTTCACCGATGGAAGTTTTGCCGGAATGAGCAGGTTTTCCTGTTGATCACATCCAATGGAGGTGCCCAAAAAGATCCGAACCTCCTAGCAGCTCTAGAAATGACGTCAGAACTGCACGGTGAGCGTCACCATATATTCCGTAGTATTGCAACCACGCTACGCGAACGCGCGGTTAATTGTTCACCGATGGAAGTTTTGCCGAAATGAGCAGGTTTCCTGTTGATCACATCCCACTGGAGGTGCCCAAAAAGATCCGAACCTCCTAGCAGCTCTAGAAATGACGTCAGAACTGCACGGTGAGCGTCACCATATTCCGTAGTATTGTAACCACCCTATCGCGGACGCGCGGTTAATTGTTCACCGATGGAAGTTTTGCTGGAATGAGCAGGTTTTCCTGTTGATCACATCCCACTGGAGGTGCCCAAAAAGATCCGAACCTCCTAGCAGCTCTAGAAATGACGTCAGAACTGCACGGTGAGCGTCACCATATTCCGTAGTATTGTAACCACGCTACCGCGGACGCGCGGTTAATTGTTCACCGATGGAAGTTTTGCCGGGAATGAGCAGGTTTTCCTGTTGATCACATCCCACTGGAGGTGCCCAAAAGGATCCGAACCTCCTAGCAGCTCTAGAAATGACGTCATAACTGCACGGTGAGCGTCACCATATTCGTAGTATTGTAACCACGCTATCGCGGACGCGCGGTTAATTGTTCACCGATGGAAGTTTTGCCGGAATGAGCAGGTTTCCCTGTTGATCTCATCCCAATGGAGGTCCTCAAAAAGATCCGAACCTCCTAGCAGCTCTAGAAATGACGTCAGAGCTGCACGGTGAGCGTGACCATATTCCGTAGTATTGTAACCACGCTAACGCGGACGCGCGGTTAATTGTTCGCCGATGGAAGTTTTGCTGGGATGAGCAGGTTTTCCTGTTTATCACATCCAAATGGAGGTGCCCAAAAAGATCCGAACCTCCTAGCCACTCTAGAAATGACGTCAGACCTGCACGGTGAGCGTCACCATATTCCGTAGTATTGTAACCACGCTATCGCGGACGCGCGGTTAATTGTTCACCGATGAAAGTTTTGCCGGGATGAGCAGGTTTTCCTGTTGATCACATCCCACTGGAGGTGCCCAAAAAGATCCGAACCTCCTAGCAGCTCTAACAATGACGTCATAACACCACGGTGAGCGTCACCATATTCCGTAGTATTGTAACCACGCTATCGCGGACGCGCGGTTAATTGTTCACCGATGGAAATTTTGCCGGATAGAGCAGGTTTTCCTGTTGATCAAATCTCACTGGAGGTGCCCAAAAAGATCCGAACCTCCTAGTCGCTCTAGAAATGACGTCAGAACTACACGGTGAGCGTCAGCATATTCCGTAGTATTGTAACCACGCTATCGCGGACGCGCGGTTAATTGTTCACCGATGGAAGTTTTGCCGGAATGAGCAGGTTTTCCTGTTGATCACATCCAAATGGAGGTGCCCAAAAAGATCCGAACCTCCTAGCAGCTCTAGAAATGACGTCATAACACCACGGTGAGCGTCACCATATTCCGTATTATTGTAACCACGCTATCGCGGACGCGCGGTTAATTGTTCACCGATGGAAGTTTTGCCGGATGAGCAGGTTTTCCTGTTGATCACATCCCACTGGAGGTGCCCAAAAAGATCCGAACCTCCTAGCAGCTCCAGAAATGACGTCAGAACTGCACGGTGAGCGTCAGCATATTCCGTAGTATTGTCAACCACTGCTACCGCGGAACGCGCGGTTAATTGTTCACCGATGGAAGTTTTGCGGAATGAGCAGGTTTTCCTGTTGATCACATCCCACTGGAGGTGCCCAAAAAGATCCGAACCTCCTAGCAGCTCTAGAAATGACGTCATAACTGCACGGTGAGCGTCACCATATTCCGTAGTATTGTAACCACGCTACCGCGGACGCGCGGTTAATTGTTCACCGATGGAAGTTTTGCCGGGATGAGCAGGTTTTCCTGTTGATCACATCCCATTGGAGGTGCCCAAAAAGATCCGAACCTCCTAGCAGCTCTAGAAATGACGTCATAACACCACGGTGAGCGTCACCATATTCCGTATTATTGTAACCACGCTATCGCGGACGCGCGGTTAATTGTTCACCGATGGAAGTTTTGCCGGATAGAGCAGGTTTTCCTGTTGATCACATCCAACTGGAGGTGCCCAAAAAGATCCGAACCTCCTAGCCGCTCTAGAAATGACGTCAGAACTGCACGGTGAGCGTCACCATATTCCGTAGTATTGTAACCACGCTACCGCGGACGCGCGGTTAATTGTTCACCGATGGAAGTTTTGCCGGGATGAGCAGGTTTTCCTGTTGATCACATCCCAATGGAGGTGCCCAAAAAGATCCGAACCTCCTAGCAGCTCTAGAAATGACGTCATAACTGCACGGTGAGCGTCACCATATTCCGTAGTATTGTAACCACGCTATCGCGGACGCGCGGTTAATTGTTCACCGATGGAAGTTTTGCCTGGAATGAGCAGGTTTTCCTGTTGATCACATCCCACTGGAGGTGCCCAAAAAGATCCGAACCTCCTAGCAGCTCTAGAAATGACGTCAGAACTGCACGGTGAGCGTCACCATATTCCGTAGTATTGTAACCACGCTACCGCGGACGCGCGGTTAATTGTTCACCGATGGAAGTTTTGCCGGGATGAGCAGGTTTTCCTGTTGATCACATCCCACTGGAGGTGCCCAAAAAGATCCGAACCTCCTAGCAGCTCTAGAAATGACGTCAGAACTGCACGGTGAGCGTCACCATATTCCGTAGTATTGTAACCACGCTATCGCGGACGCGCGGTTAATTGTTCACCGATGGAAGTTTTGCCGGAATGAGCAGGTTTCCTGTTGATCATCATCCCAATGGAGGTGCCCCAAAAAGATCCGAACCTCCTAGCAGCTCTAGAAATGACGTCAGAACTGCACGGTGAGCGTCACCATATTCCGTAGTATTGTAACCACGCTAACGCGGACGCGCGGTTAATTGTTCGCCGATGGAAGTTTTGCTGGGATGAGCAGGTTTTCCTGTTTATCACATCCAAATGGAGGTGCCCAAAAAGATCCGAACCTCCTAGCACTCTAGAAATGACGTCAGAACTGCACGGTGAGCGTCACCATATTCCGTAGTATTGTAACCACGCTATCGCGGACGCGCGGTTAATTGTTCACCGATGAAAGTTTTGCCGGGATGAGCAGGTTTTCCTGTTGATCACATCCCACTGGAGGTGCCCAAAAAGATCCGAACCTCCTAGCAGCTCTAGAAATGACGTCATAACACCACGGTGAGCGTCACCATATTCCGTAGTATTGTAACCACGCTATCGCGGACGCGCGGTTAATTGTTCACCGATGGAAGTTTTGCCGGATAGAGCAGGTTTTCCTGTTGATCACATCCACTGGAGGTGCCCAAAAAGATCCGAACCTCCTAGTCAGCTCTAGAAATGACGTCAGAACTGCACGGTGAGCGTCAGCCATATTCCGTAGTATTGTAACCACGCTATCGCGGACGCGCGGTTAATTGTTCACCGATGGAAGTTTTGCCGGAATGAGCAGGTTTTCCTGTTGATCACATCCAAATGGAGGTGCCCAAAAAGATCCGAACCTCCTAGCATCTCTAGAAATGACGTCATAACTGCACGTTGAGCGTCACCATATTCCGTAGTATTGTAACCACGTTACCGCGGACGCGCGGTTAATTGTTCACCGATGAAAGTTTTGCCGGGATGAGCAGGTTTTCCTGTTGATCACATCCCATTGGAGGTGCCCAAAAAGATCCGAACCTCCTAGCAGCTCTAGAAATGAGGTCATAACACTGCACGGTGAGCGTCACCATATTCCGTAGTATTGTAACCACGCTATCGCGGACGCGCGGTTAATTGTTCACAGATGGAAGTTTTGCCGGATAGAGCAGGTTTTCCTGTTGATCACATCCAAATGGAGGTGCCCAAAAAGATCCGAACCTCCTAGCAGCTCTAGAAATGACGTCAGAACTGCACAGTGAGCGTCACCATATTCCGTAGTATTGTAACCACGCTACCGCGGACGCGCGGTTAATTGTTCACCGATGGAAGTTTTGCCGGGATGAGCAGGTTTTCCTGTTGATCACATCCCACTGGAGGTGCCCAAAAAGATCCGAACCTCCTAGTACCTCTAGAAATGACGTCATAACTGCACGGTGAGTGTCACCATATTCCGTAGTATTGTAACCACGCTATCGCGGACGCGCGGTTAATTGTTCACCGATGGAAGTTTTGCCGGTATGAGCAGGTTTTCCTGTTGATCATATCCCACTGGAGGTGCCCAAAAAGATCCGAACCTCCTAGCAGCTCTAGAAATGACGTCAGAACTGCACGGTGAGCGTCACCATATTCCGTAGTATTGTAACCACGCTATCGCGGACGCGCGGTTAATTGTTCACCGATGGAAGTTTTGCCGGATAGAGCAGGTTTTCCTGTTGATCACATCCCACTGGAGGTGCCCAAAAAGATCCGAACCTCCTAGCAGCTCTAGAAATGACGTCAGAACTGCACGGTGAGCGTCACCATATTCCGTAGTATTGTAACCACGCTATCGCGGACGCGCGGTTAATTGTTCACCGATGGAAGTTTTGCCGGAATGAGCAGGTTTTCCTGTTGATCACATCCAAATGGAGGTGCCCAAAAAGATCCGAACCTCCTAGCAGCTCTAGAAATGACGTCAGAACTGCACGGTGAGCGTCACCATATTCCGTAGTATTGTAACCACGCTAACGCGGACGCGCGGTTAATTGTTCACCGATGGAAGTTTTGCTGGAATGAGCAGGTTTTCCTGTTTATCACGTCCCACTGGAGGTGCCCAAAAAGATCCGAACCTCCTAGCAGCTCTAGAAATGACGTCAGAACTGCACGGTGAGCGTCACCATATTCCGTAGTATTGTAACCACGCTACGCGGACGCGCGGTTAATTGTTCACCGATGGAAGTTTTGCCGGGATGAGCAGGTTTTCCTGTTGATCACATCCCACTGGAGGTGCCCAAAAAGATCCGAACCTCCTAGCAGCTCTAGAAATGACGTCATAACTGCACGGTGAGCGTCACCATATTCCGTAGTATTGTAACCACGCTATCGCGGACGCGCGGTTAATTGTTCACCGATGGAAGTTTTGCCGGGATAGAGCAGGTTTTCCTGTTGATCACATCCAAATGGAGGTGCCCAAAAAGATCCGAACCTCCTAGCAGCTCTAGAAATGACGTCAGAACTGCACGGTGAGCGTCACCATATTCCGTAGTATTGTAACCACGCTACCGCGGACGCGCGGTTAATTGTTCACCGATGGAAGTTTTGCCGGGATGAGCAGGTTTTCCTGTTGATCACATCCCACTGGAGGTGCCCAAAAAGATCCGAACCTCCTAGCAGCTCTAGAAATGACGTCAGCAACTGCACGGTGAGCGTCACCATATTCCGTAGTATTGTAACCACGCTACCGCGGACGCGCGGTTAATTGTTCACCGATGGAAGTTTTGCCGGAATGAGCAGGTTTTCCTGTTGATCATATCCCACTGGAGGTGCCCAAAAAGATCCGAACCTCCTAGCCAGCTCTAGAAATGACGTCAGAACTGCACGGTGAGCGTCACCATATTCCGTAGTATTGTAACCACCCAATCGCGGACGCGCGGTTAATTGTTCACCGATGGAAGTTTTACCGGAATAGAGCAGGTTTTCCTGTTGATCACATCCCAATGGAGGTGCCAAAAAGATCCGAACCTCCTAGCAGCTCTAGAAATGACGTCAGAACTGCACGGTGAGCGTCACCATATTCCGTAGTATTGTAACCACGCTATCGCGGACGCGCGGTTAATAGTTCACCGATGGAAGTTTTGCCGGATAGAGCAGGTTTTCCTGTTGATCACATCCAAATGGAGGTGCCCAAAAAAGATCCGAACCTCCTAGCAGCTCTAGAAATGACGTCAGAAGCTGCACGGTGAGCGTCAGCATATTCCGTAGTATTGTAACCACTGCTACCGCGGAACGCGCGGTTAATTGTTCACCGATGGAAATTTTGCCAAATGAACAGGTTTTCCTGTTGATCACATCCCACTGGAGGTGCCCAAAAAGATCCGAACCTCCTAGCAGCTCTAGAAATGACGTCAGAACTGCACGGTGAGCGTCACCATATTCCGTAGTATTGTAACCACGCTACCGCGGACGCGCGGTTAATTGTTCACCGATGGAAGTTTTGCCGGGAATGAGCAGGTTTTCCTGTTGATCACATCCCACTGGAGGTGCCCAAAAAGATCCGAACCTCCTAGCCGCTCTAGAAATGACGTCATAACTGCACGGTGAGTGTCAGCATATTCCGTAGTATTGTAACCACGCTATCGCGGACGCGCGGTTAATTGTTCACCGATGGAAGTTTTGCCGGGATGAGCAGGTTTTCCTGTTGATCACATCCCAATGGAGGTGCCCAAAAAGATCCGAACCTCCTAGTACCTCTAGAAATGACGTCACTGCACGGTGAGCGTCACCATATTCCGTAGTATTGTAACCACCCTATCGCGGACGCGCGGTTAATTGTTCACCGATGGAAGTTTTGCCGGTATGAGCAGGTTTTCCTGTTGATCACATCCCACTGGAGGTGCCCAAAAAGATCCGAACCTCCTAGCCGCTCTAGAAATGACGTCAGAACTGCACGGTGAGCGTCACCATATTCCGTAGTATTGTAACCACGCTATCGCGGACGCGCGGTTAATTGTTCACCGATGGAAGTTTTGCTGGAATGAGCAGGTTTTCCTGTTGATGACGTTCCACTGGAGGTGCCCAAAAAGATCCGAACCTCCTAGCATCTCTAGAAATGACGTCATAACTGCACGGTGAGCGTCACCATATTCCGTAGTATTGTAACCACGTTACCGCGGACGCGCGGTTAATTGTTCACCGATGAAAGTTTTGCCGGGATGAGCAGGTTTTCATGTTGATCACATTCCACTGGAGGTGCCCAAAAAGATCCGAACCTCCTAGCAGCTCTAGAAATGACGTCATAACACCACGGTGAGCGTCACCATATTCCGTATTATTGTAACCACGCTATCGCGGACGCGCGGTTAATTGTTCACAGATGAAAGTTTTGCCGGATAGAGCAGGTTTTCCTGTTGATCACATCCAAATGGAGGCGCCCAAAAAGATCCGAACCTCCTAGCAGCTCCAGAAATGACGTCAGAGCTGCACGGTGAGCGTCAGCATATATTCCGTAGTATTGCAACCACGCTACAGCGAACGCGCGGTTAATTGTTCACCGATGGAAATTTTGCCAAAATGAACAGGTTTCCTGTTGATCACATCCCACTGGAGGTGCCCAAAAAGATCCGAACCTCCTAGCAGCTCTAGAAATGACGTCATAACACCACGGTGAGCGTCACCATATTCCGTATTATTGTAACCACGCTATCGCGGACGCGCGGTTAATTGTTCACAGATGGAAGTTTTGCTGGAATGAGCAGGTTTTTTTGTTGATCACGTCCCACTGGAGGTGCCCAAAAAGATCCGAACCTCCTAGCAGCTGTAGAAATGACGTCAGAACTGCACGGTGAGCGTCACCATATTCCGTAGTATTGTAACCACGCTACCGCGGACGCGCGGTTAATTGTTCACCGATGGAAGTTTTGCCGGGATGAGCAGGTTTTCCTGTTGATCACATCCCACTGGAGGTGCCCAAAAGGATCCGAACCTCCTAGTAGCTCTAGAAATGACGTCATAACTGCACGGTGAGCGTCACCATATTCGTAGTATTGTAACCACGCTATCGCGGACGCGCGGTTAATTGTTCACCGATGGAAGTTTTGCCGGAATGAGCAGGTTTCCCTGTTGATCTCATCCCAATGGAGGTCCTCAAAAAGATCCGAACCTCCTAGCAGCTCTAGAAATGACGTCAGAGCTGCACGGTGAGCGTGACCATATTCCGTAGTATTGTAACCACGCTAACGCGGACGCGCGGTTAATTGTTCGCCGATGGAAGTTTTGCTGGGATGAGCAGGTTTTCCTGTTGATCACATCCAAATGGAGGTGCCCAAAAAGATCCGAACCTCCTAGCCACTCTAGAAATGACGTCAGACCTGCACGGTGAGCGTCACCATATTCCGTAGTATTGTAACCACGCTATCGCGGACGCGCGGTTAATTGTTCACCGATGAAAGTTTTGCCGGGATGAGCAGGTTTTCCTGTTGATCACATCCCACTGGAGGTGCCCAAAAAGATCCGAACCTCCTAGCAGCTCTAACAATGACGTCATAACACCACGGTGAGCGTCACCATATTCCGTAGTATTGTAACCACGCTATCGCGGACGCGCGGTTAATTGTTCACCGATGGAAATTTTGCCGGATAGAGCAGGTTTTCCTGTTGATCACATCTCACTGGAGGTGCCCAAAAAGATCCGAACCTCCTAGTCGCTCTAGAAATGACGTCAGAACTACACGGTGAGCGTCAGCATATTCCGTAGTATTGTAACCACGCTATCGCGGACGCGATGTTAATTGTTCACCGATGGAAGTTTTGCCGGAATGAGCAGGTTTTCCTGTTGATCACATCCAAATGGAGGTGCCCAAAAAGATCCGAACCTCCTAGCAGCTCTAGAAATGACGTCATAACACCACGGTGAGCGTCACCATATTCCGTAATATTGTAACCACGCTATCGCGGACGCGCGGTTAATTGTTCACCGATGGAAGTTTTGCCGGGATGAGCAGGTTTTCCTGTTGATCACATCCCACTGGAGGTGCCCAAAAAGATCCGAACCTCCTAGCAGCTCCAGAAATGACGTCAGAGCTGCACGGTGAGCGTCAGCATATATTCCGTAGTATTGCAACCATGCTACCGCGAACGCGCGGTTAATTGTTCACCGATGGAAGTTTTGCTGGAATGAGCAGGTTTTCCTGTTGATGACGTTCCACTGGAGGTGCCCAAAAAGATCCGAACCTCCTAGCATCTCTAGAAATGACGTCATAACTGCACGGTGAGCGTCACCATATTCCGTAGTATTGTAACCACGTTACCGCGGACGCGCGGTTAATTGTTCACCGATGAAAGTTTTGCCGGGATGAGCAGGTTTTCCTGTTGATCACATCCCATTGGAGGTGCCCAAAAAGATCCGAACCTCCTAGCAGCTCTAGAAATGAGGTCATAACACCACGGTGAGCGTCACCATATTCCGTAGTATTGTAACCACGCTATCGCGGACGCGCGGTTAATTGTTCACAGATGGAAGTTTTGCCGGATAGAGCAGGTTTTCCTGTTGATCACATCCAAATGGAGGTGCCCAAAAAGATCCGAACCTCCTAGCCGCTCTAGAAATGACGTCAGAACTGCACAGTGAGCGTCACCATATTCCGTAGTATTGTAACCACGCTACCGCGGACGCGCGGTTAATTGTTCACCGATGGAAGTTTGGCCGGGATGAGCAGGGTTTCCTGTTGATCACAATCCCACTGTAGGTGCCCAAAAAGAATCCGAACCTCCTAGTACCTCTAGAAATGACGTCATAACTGCACGGTGAGTGTCACCATATTCCGTAGTATTGTAACCACGCTATCGCGGACGCGCGGTTAATTGTTCACCGATGGAAGTTTTGCCGGTATGAGCAGGTTTTCCTGTTGATCATATCCCACTGGAGGTGCCCAAAAAGATCCGAACCTCCTAGCAGCTCTAACAATGACGTCATAACACACGGGGAGCGTCACCATATTCCGTAGTATTGTAACCACGCTATACGCGGACGCGCGGTTAATTGTTCACCGATGGAAATTTTGCCGGATAGAGCAGGTTTCCTGTTGACACACCCTGGAGTGCCAAAAAGATCCAAAACCCCCAGTGTCTAGAAATGACGTCAGAACTACACGGTGGGTCGCATATTCCGTAATATTGTAACCACGCATGGGGACGCGCGGGTTAAATTGTTCAACGATGGAAGTTTTGCCGAAGAGCATTTTTCCGTTGATCACATCCAAATGGGGGGCCCCAAAAAAGATCCAAACCCTCTACACTTAGAAATGACGTCATAACCCCACGGTGAGCGCAGCAATATTCCGTTTTTTGCAACCATGCTACCGCGAACGCGGGGTTTAATTGTTCCCCGAGGGAAAGTTTGCGGGAAATAGCGGGTTTTCCTGTTATGACGTTCCCTGGGGGTGCCCAAAAAGACCGAACCTCCTAGCATCTCTAAAATGAGTCAGAACTGCAGGGTGAGCTCCCATTTTCCCGTATTATTGTAACCCGTCCCGCGGACGCCGGTTAATTGTTCACCGATGAAATTTTTGCCGGATGAGCAGGTTTTCCTTTTGATCACCCACGGGAGGTCCCCAAAAAAATCCGAACCTCTAGCAGCTTAAAATACGTCAAAAAACACCACGGTGAGCGTCACCATATTCCCGTTTATTGAAACCACGCTACGCGGACGCGCGGTTAATTTGTTCACAGAGGAATTTTTGCCGGGTAGAGCAGGTTTCCTGTTATCACACCCAAAATGGGGGTGCCCAAAAAACCCGAACCTCCTAGCCGCTCTAAAATGGTCAGAACGCCCGGTGACGTCACCATATTCCGTATATTGTAACCACGCTACGGGGAGCGGGGTTTAAATTTGTTCACCGAGGGAAATTTTTCCCGGGAGAGCAGGTTTTCCTGTTGATCACATCCCATAGGTGCCCAAAAAGACCCGAACCTCCTAGTACCTCTAAAATACGTCATAATGCAGGGTGTGTCACCATATTCCGTAAGTAACCACGCTATCGGGGACGCGGGGTTTAAAATTGTTCAGGGGAGGAATTTTTGCCGGTTGAGCGGTTTTTCCTTTGATCTTCCCAGGAGGTGCCCCAAAAAGATCCGAACCCCCTAGCCCTCTAAAAATGACGTCAAAAAAGGCAGGGTGAGCTCACCATTTCCGTAGTATTGCCCCACCCAAATCGCGGACGCGGGGTTTAAATTGTTCCCCGTGGAAGTTTTACCGGATAGAGCAGGTTTTCCTGTGAACATCCAAATGGAGGTGCCCAAAAAACCCAAAACCTCCTAACACTCTAAAAATGAGTCAAAATGCACGGTGAGGTCACCATATTCCGTGTTTGAAAACCCCCCTATCGGGGAGCGCGGTTAATATTCCCGTGGAAAGTTTTAGGATAGAGCGGTTTTTCCCTTTGATCAACCCAAATGGGGGGCCCCAAAAAAAGATCCAAACCTCCTGCAGCTCCAAAAATGCGTCAGAGCTGACGGTGATGTAGAATATTCCGGTATTGCAACCATCTACCGAAAAAGCGCGGTTAATTGTTCACCGAGGGAAAATTTTTAAAAATGAACAGGTTTTCCTTTTGATAACCCCCCTGGAGGTGCCCAAAAATCCAAACCCTCTCCCCGCTCTAAAAATGACGTCAGACCTGCACGGGGGGTCCCCAATTTTCCCGTAGTTTTTGAAACCCAACCCTCCCCACGGAGGGCCGGTTTAATTTTCCCCGATGGAAGTTTTGCCGGGATGACGGTTTCCTGTTGATCAATCCCAAGGGGGTCCCAAAAAAAGATCCAAACCCTCCTAGCCGCTCTAGAAATGAGTCAAAACTGCACGGGAGTGTCAGCATTTTCCCGTAGTATTAACCCGCTATCGCGGAGCGCGGTGGTTTAAATTTGTTCCCCCGATGGAATTTTGCCGGGTGAAGGTTTCCGTTGTCACATCCCCTGGGGTCCCCAAAAAAAGTCAAACCCTCCTTAGTACCTCAGAAATGTCGTCACGCACGGTGAGAGCCCCATTTTCCTAGTATGTAACTACCCTATCGCGGGCGTGGTTAATTTGTTCCCGATGGAAGTTTTCCCGGGTATGAGGGGGTTTTTGTTGATAAAATCCCAGGAGGTCCCCAAAAAAAAATCCAACCCTCTACCGCTCTAGAAATGACGTCAGAATGAAAGGTGAGCGTCCCATTTCCGTGTATGAACCCCTATCGCGGACGCGGGTTTAATTGTTCCCCGTGGAAGTTTTACCGGAAAGAGGGTTTTTCTTTGTCACATCCAAAGGAGGTCCCAAAAATCGAACCCTCCTAACGCCTAGAAATGACGTGATGCCGGTGAGGTCCCCAATTTTCCCTGTATTGAAACCCACCTATCGGGAGCGGGGGTAAAGTCACGATGAAGTTTTACCGGATAGAGCGGGTTTTTTCGTGATAATCCAAATGGGGTCCCCAAAAGATCCGAACCCCTAGCAGCCCCAGAAATGACGCAGAGCTGCACGGGAGCGTCAGCATATTCCTAGATTGAACCCATGCTCCCGCGAACGCGCGGTAATTGTTCACCGATGGAAATTTGCAAAATGAACGGGTTTTTCCCTTTTGATCAATCCCATGGAGGTCCCCAAAAAGATCCAAAACCTCCTAGTACCTCAGAAAGAGCATAACTGCCGGTGAGCGTACCATATTCCTAGTAGAACCACGCTTCGCGGACGCGCGGTAATTGTTAAAGAGGGAAAGTTTTGCGGTATGAGCAGGTTTTTTGTTATACTCCCAAAATGGAGGGGCCCAAAAAGTTTCCGAACCTCGGCTCTAGAAATGAGTCAACTGCACGGTGAGGCACCATATTCCTGGGATTGAAACCACGCTACCGGACGCGGGGTTAATTTTTCACCGAGGAAGTTTTCCCGGGAGAGCAGGTTTTCCTTTTGACACATCCCAAGGGAGGTCCCCAAAAAGACCCGAACCCCCAGCCGCTCTAGAAATGACGTAAAAAACTGCACGGGGGTGTAGCAATTCCGTAGTATTGTAACCACGCTATCGCGGGCGGGGTAATTTTACCGATGGGTTTTCCCGGGAGAGCGGGGATTTCCTTTTTGATCAATCCCAGGAGGTGCCAAAAAGATCCGAACCTCCTAGTCCCTCTAGAAATGGCCCGCACGGGAGCGTCACCATATTCCGTAGTTGAACCCCCCTATCGCGGACGCGCGGTTAATTGTTCACCATGAAGTTTGCCGGTTTGAGAGGTTTTCTTTTGATCAACCCCACTGGAGGGGCCCAAAAAAGACCCGAACCCCTGCCGCTTAAATTACGTCGAACGGAGGGGTGAGCGTCACATTTCGTAGTATTGAAAACCAACGCTATCGCGGCGCGGGGTTAATTGTTACCGAGGAATTTTTGGGGGAGAGCGGGTTTTCCCTGTTGTACACCCCATGGGGTGCCAAAAGACCAACCTCCTAACAGCTCAAAAAATGACGTCATAATGCAGTGAGCGTCCCCAAATTCCCGTGTATTGAACCACGCTACGCGGACGCGGGGTTTAAATTTGTTCCGATGAAGTTTTTTTAGGTAAGCGGGTTTTTCCTTTTTGATACTCCAAAGGGAGGTCCCCAAAAAGCCCCGAACCCCCTAGCAGCTCTAG
>NW_022982463.1:210499-259948 GCF_902652985.1 Pecten maximus
CGCGTCCGCGGTAGCGTGGTTACAATACTACGGAATATGGTGACGCTCACCGTGCAGTTCTGACGTCATTTCTAGAGCTGCTAGGAGGTTCGGATCTTTTTGGGCACCTCCATTTGGATGTGATCAACAGGAAAACCTGCTCATTCCGGCAAAACTTCCATCGGTGAACAATTAACCGCGCGTCCGCGGTAGCGTGGTTACAATACTACGGAATATGGTGACGCTCACCGTGCAGTTCTGACGTCATTTCTAGAGCTGCTAGGAGGTCCGGATCTTTTTGAGCACCTCCATTGGGATGAGATAAACAGGAAAACCTCCTCATTCCGGCAAAACTTCCATCGGTGAACAATTAACCGCGCGTCCGCGGTAGCGTGGTTACAATACTACGGAATATGGTGACGCTCACCGTGCAGTTCTGACGTCATTTCTAGAGCTGCTAGGAGGTTCGGATCTTTTTGGGCACCTCCATTGGGATGTGATCAACAGGAAAACCTGCTCATTCCGGCAAAACTTCCATCGGTGAACAATTAACCGCGCGTCCGCGGTAGCGTGGTTACAATACTACGGAATATGGTGACGCTCACCGTGCAGTTCTGACGTCATTTCTAGAGCTGCTAGGAGGTTCGGATCTTTTTGGGCACCTCCATTGGGATGTGATCAACAGGAAAACCTGCTCATTCCGGCAAAACTTCCATCGGTGAACAATTAACCGCGCGTCCGCGGTAGCGTGGTTACAATACTACGGAATATGGTGACGCTCACCGTGCAGTTCTGACGTCATTTCTAGAGCTGCTAGGAGGTTCGGATCTTTTTGGGCACCTCCAGTGGGATGTGATCAACAGGAAAACCTGCTCATTCCGGCAAAACTTCCATCGGTGAACAATTAACCGCGCGTCCGCGGTAGCGTTGTTACAATACTACGGAATATGGTGACGCTCACCGTGCAGTTCTGACGTCATTTCTAGAGCTGCTAGGAGGTTCGGATCTTTTTGGGCACCTCCATTGGGATGTGATCAACAGGAAAACCTGCTCATTCCGGCAAAACTTCCATCGGTGAACAATTAACCGCGCGTCCGCGGTAGCGTGGTTACAATACTACGGAATATGGTGACGCTCACCGTGCAGTTCTGACGTCATTTCTAGAGCTGCTAGGAGGTTCGGATCTTTTTGGGCACCTCCATTGGGATGTGATCAACAGGAAAACCTGCTCATTCCGGCAAAACTTCCATCGGTGAACAATTAACCGCGCGTCCGCGGTAGCGTGGTTACAATACTACGGAATATGGTGACGCTCACCGTGCAGTTCTGACGTCATTTCTAGAGCTGCTAGGAGGTTCGGATCTTTTTGGGCACCTCCATTGGGATGTGATCAACAGGAAAACCTGCTCATTCCGGCAAAACTTCCATCGGTGAACAATTAACCGCGCGTCCGCGGTAGCGTGGTTACAATACTACGGAATATGGTGACGCTCACCGTGCAGTTCTGACGTCATTTCTAGAGCTGCTAGGAGGTTCGGATCTTTTTGGGCACCTCCATTGGGATGTGATCAACAGGAAAACCTGCTCATTCCGGCAAAACTTCCATCGGTGAACAATTAACCGCGCGTCCGCGGTAGCGTGGTTACAATACTACGGAATATGGTGACGCTCACCGTGCAGTTCTGACGTCATTTCTAGAGCTGCTAGGAGGTTCGGATCTTTTTGGGCACCTCCAGTGGGATGTGATCAACAGGAAAACCTGCTCATTCCGGCAAAACTTCCATCGGTGAACAATTAACCGCGCGTCCGCGGTAGCGTGGTTACAATACTACGGAATATGGTGACGCTCACCGTGCAGTTCTGACGTCATTTCTAGAGCTGCTAGGAGGTTCGGATCTTTTTGGGCACCTCCATTGGGATGTGATCAACAGGAAAACCTGCTCATTCCGGCAAAACTTCCATCGGTGAACAATTAACCGCGCGTCCGCGGTAGCGTGGTTACAATACTACGGAATATGGTGACGCTTACCGTGCAGTTCTGACGTCATTTCTAGAGCTGCTAGGAGGTTCGGATCTTTTGGGGATCTCCATTGGGATGTGATCAACAGGAAAACCTGCTCATTCCGACGAAACTTCCATCGGTGAACAATTAACCGCGCGTCCGCGGTAGCGTGGTTACAATACTACGGAATATGGTGACGCTCACCGTGCAGTTCTGACGTCATTTCTAGAGCTGCTAGGAGGTTCGGATCTTTTTGGGCACCTCCAGTGGGATGTGATAAACAGGAAAACCTACTCATTCCGGCAAAACTTCCATCGGTGAACAATTAACCGCGCGTCCGCGGTAGCGTGGTTACAATACTACGGAATATGGTGACGCTCACCGTGCAGTTCTGACGTCATTTCTAGAGCTGCTAGGAGGTTCGGATCTTTTTGGGCACCTCCAGTGGGATGTGATCAACAGGAAAACCTGCTCATTCCGGCAAAACTTCCATCGGTGAACAATTAACCGCGCGTCCGCGGTAGCGTGGTTACAATACTACGGAATATGGTGACGCTCACCGTGCAGTTCTGACGTCATTTCTAGAGCTGCTAGGAGGTTCGGATCTTTTTGGGCACCTCCAGTGGGATGTGATCAACAGGAAAACCTGCTCATTCCGGCAAAACTTCCATCGGTGAACAATTAACCGCGCGTCCGCTGTAGCGTGGTTACAATACTACGGAATATGGTGACGCTCACCGTGCAGTTCTGACGTCATTTCTAGAGCTGCTAGGAGGTTCGGATCTTTTTGGGCACCTCCATTGGGATGTGATCAACAGGAAAACCTGCTCATTCCGGCAAAACTTCCATCGGTAAACAATTAACCGCGCGTCCGCGGTAGCGTGGTTACAATACTACGGAATATGGTGACGCTCACCGTGCAGTTCTGACGTCATTTCTAGAGCTGCTAGGAGGTTCGGATCTTTTTGGGCACCTCCATTGGGATGTGATCAACAGGAAAACCTGCTCATTCCGGCAAAACTTCCATCGGTGAACAATTAACCGCGCGTCCGCGGTAGCGTGGTTACAATACTACGGAATATGGTGACGCTCACCGTGCAGTTCTGACGTCATTTCTAGAGCTGCTAGGAGGTTCGGATCTTTTTGGGCACCTCCAGTGGGATGTGATGAACAGGAAAACCTGCTCATTCCGGCAAAACTTCCATCGGTGAACAATTAACCGCGCGTCCGCGGTAGCGTGGTTACAATACTACGGAATATGGTGACGCTCACCGTGCAGTTCTGACGTCATTTCTAGAGCTGCTAGGAGGTTCGGATCTTTTTGGGCACCTCCAGTGGGATGTGATCAACAGGAAAACCTGCTCATTCCGGCAAAACTTCCATCGGTGAACAATTAACCGCGCGTCCGCGGTAGCGTGGTTACAATACTACGGAATATGGTGACGCTCACCGTGCAGTTCTGACGTCATTTCTAGAGCTGCTAGGAGGTTCGGATCTTTTTGGGCACCTCCATTGGGATGTGATCAACAGGAAAACCTGCTCATTCCGGCAAAACTTCCATCGGTGAACAATTAACCGCGCGTCCGCGGTAGCGTGGTTACAATACTACGGAATATGGTGACGCTCACCGTGCAGTTCTGACGTCATTTCTAGAGCTGCTAGGAGGTTCGGATCTTTTTGGGCACCTCCAGTGGGATGTGATCAACAGGAAAACCTGCTCATTCCGGCAAAACTTCCATCGGTGAACAATTAACCGCGCGTCCGCGGTAGCGTGGTTACAATACTACGGAATATGGTGACGCTCACCGTGCAGTTCTGACGTCATTTCTAGAGCTGCTAGGAGGTTCGGATCTTTTTGGGCACCTCCATTGGGATGTGATCAACAGGAAAACCTGCTCATTCCGGCAAAACTTCCATCGGTGAACAATTAACCGCGCGTCCGCGGTAGCGTGGTTACAATACTACGGAATATGGTGACGCTCACCGTGCAGTTCTGACGTCATTTCTAGAGCTGCTAGGAGGTTCGGATCTTTTTGGGCACCTCCATTGGGATGTGATCAACAGGAAAACCTGCTCATTCCGGCAAAACTTCCATCGGTGAACAATTAACCGCGCGTCCGCGGTAGCGTGGTTACAATACTACGGAATATGGTGACGCTCACCGTGCAGTTCTGACGTCATTTCTAGAGCTGCTAGGAGGTTCGGATCTTTTTGAGCACCTCCATTGGGATGTGATCAACAGGAAAACCTGCTCATTCCGGCAAAACTTCCATCGGTGAACAATTAACCGCGCGTCCGCGGTAGCGTGGTTACAATACTACGGAATATGGTGACGCTCACCGTGCAGTTCTGACGTCATTTCTAGAGCTGCTAGGAGGTTCGGATCTTTTTGGGCACCTCCAGTGGGATGTGATCAACAGGAAAACCTGCTCATTCCGGCAAAACTTCCATCGGTGAACAATTAACCGCGCGTCCGCGGTAGCGTGGTTACAATACTACGGAATATGGTGACGCTCACCGTGCAGTTCTGACGTCATTTCTAGAGCTGCTAGGAGGTTCGGATCTTTTTGAGCACCTCCATTGGGATGAGATAAACAGGAAAACCTGTTCATTCCGGCAAAACTTCCATCGGTGAACAATTAACCGCGCGTCCGCGGTAGCGTGGTTACAATACTACGGAATATGGTGACGCTCACCGTGCAGTTCTGACGTCATTTCTAGAGCTGCTAGGAGGTTCGGATCTTTTTGGGCACCTCCAGTGGGATGTGATCAACAGGAAAACCTGCTCATTCCGGCAAAACTTCCATCGGTGAACAATTAACCGCGCGTCCGCGGTAGCGTGGTTACAATACTACGGAATATGGTGACGCTCACCGTGCAGTTCTGACGTCATTTCTAGAGCTGCTAGGAGGTTCGGATCTTTTTGGGCACCTCCAGTGGGATGTGATCAACAGGAAAACCTGCTCATTCCGGCAAAACTTCCATCGGTGAACAATTAACCGCGCGTCCGCGGTAGCGTGGTTACAATACTACGGAATATGGTGACGCTCACCGTGCAGTTCTGACGTCATTTCTAGAGCTGCTAGGAGGTTCGGATCTTTTTGGGCACCTCCATTGGGATGTGATCAACAGGAAAACCTGCTCATTCCGGCAAAACTTCCATCGGTGAACAATTAACCGCGCGTCCGCGGTAGCGTGGTTACAATACTACGGAATATGGTGACGCTCACCGTGCAGTTCTGACGTCATTTCTAGAGCTGCTAGGAGGTTCGGATCTTTTTGGGCACCTCCAGTGGGATGTGATCAACAGGAAAACCTGCTCATTCCGGCAAAACTTCCATCGGTGAACAATTAACCGCGCGTCCGCGGTAGCGTGGTTACAATACTACGGAATATGGTGACGCTCACCGTGCAGTTCTGACGTCATTTCTAGAGCTGCTAGGAGGTTCGGATCTTTTTGGGCACCTCCATTGGGATGTGATCAACAGGAAAACCTGCTCATTCCGGCAAAACTTCCATCGGTGAACAATTAACCGCGCGTCCGCGGTAGCGTGGTTACAATACTACGGAATATGGTGACGCTCACCGTGCAGTTCTGACGTCATTTCTAGAGCTGCTAGGAGGTTCGGATCTTTTTGGGCACCTCCAGTGGGATGTGATCAACAGGAAAACCTGCTCATTCCGGCAAAACTTCCATCGGTGAACAATTAACCGCGCGTCCGCGGTAGCGTGGTTACAATACTACGGAATATGGTGACGCTCACCGTGCAGTTCTGACGTCATTTCTAGAGCTGCTAGGAGGTTCGGATCTTTTTGGGCACCTCCATTGGGATGTGATCAACAGGAAAACCTGCTCATTCCGGCAAAACTTCCATCGGTGAACAATTAACCGCGCGTCCGCGGTAGCGTGGTTACAATACTACGGAATATGGTGACGCTCACCGTGCAGTTCTGACGTCATTTCTAGAGCTGCTAGGAGGTTCGGATCTTTTTGGGCACCTCCAGTGGGATGTGATCAACAGGAAAACCTGCTCATTCCGGCAAAACTTCCATCGGTGAACAATTAACCGCGCGTCCGCGGTAGCGTGGTTACAATACTACGGAATATGGTGACGCTCACCGTGCAGTTCTGACGTCATTTCTAGAGCTGCTAGGAGGTTCGGATCTTTTTGGGCACCTCCATTGGGATGTGATCAACAGGAAAACCTGCTCATTCCGGCAAAACTTCCATCGGTGAACAATTAACCGCGCGTCCGCGGTAGCGTGGTTACAATACTACGGAATATGGTGACGCTCACCGTGCAGTTCTGACGTCATTTCTAGAGCTGCTAGGAGGTTCGGATCTTTTTGGGCACCTCCAGTGGGATGTGATCAACAGGAAAACCTGCTCATTCCGGCAAAACTTCCATCGGTGAACAATTAACCGCGCGTCCGCGGTAGCGTGGTTACAATACTACGGAATATGGTGACGCTCACCGTGCAGTTCTGACGTCATTTCTAGAGCTGCTAGGAGGTTCGGATCTTTTTGGGCACCTCCAGTGGGATGTGATCAACAGGAAAACCTGCTCATTCCGGCAAAACTTCCATCGGTGAACAATTAACCGCGCGTCCGCGGTAGCGTGGTTACAATACTACGGAATATGGTGACGCTCACCGTGCAGTTCTGACGTCATTTCTAGAGCTGCTAGGAGGTTCGGATCTTTTTGGGCACCTCCATTGGGATGTGATCAACAGGAAAACCTGCTCATTCCGGCAAAACTTCCATCGGTGAACAATTAACCGCGCGTCCGCGGTAGCGTGGTTACAATACTACGGAATATGGTGACGCTCACCGTGCAGTTCTGACGTCATTTCTAGAGCTGCTAGGAGGTTCGGATCTTTTTGGGCACCTCCAGTGGGATGTGATCAACAGGAAAACCTGCTCATTCCGGCAAAACTTCCATCGGTGAACAATTAACCGCGCGTCCGCGGTAGCGTGGTTACAATACTACGGAATATGGTGACGCTCACCGTGCAGTTCTGACGTCATTTCTAGAGCTGCTAGGAGGTTCGGATCTTTTTGGGCACCTCCATTGGGATGTGATCAACAGGAAAACCTGCTCATTCCGGCAAAACTTCCATCGGTGAACAATTAACCGCGCGTCCGCGGTAGCGTGGTTACAATACTACGGAATATGGTGACGCTCACCGTGCAGTTCTGACGTCATTTCTAGAGCTGCTAGGAGGTTCGGATCTTTTTGGGCACCTCCATTGGGATGTGATCAACAGGAAAACCTGCTCATTCCGGCAAAACTTCCATCGGTGAACAATTAACCGCGCGTCCGCGGTAGCGTGGTTACAATACTACGGAATATGGTGACGCTCACCGTGCAGTTCTGACGTCATTTCTAGAGCTGCTAGGAGGTTCGGATCTTTTTGGGCACCTCCATTGGGATGTGATCAACAGGAAAACCTGCTCATTCCGGCAAAACTTCCATCGGTGAACAATTAACCGCGCGTCCGCGGTAGCGTGGTTACAATACTACGGAATATGGTGACGCTCACCGTGCAGTTCTGACGTCATTTCTAGAGCTGCTAGGAGGTTCGGATCTTTTTGGGCACCTCCATTGGGATGTGATCAACAGGAAAACCTGCTCATTCCGGCAAAACTTCCATCGGTGAACAATTAACCGCGCGTCCGCGGTAGCGTGGTTACAATACTACGGAATATGGTGACGCTCACCGTGCAGTTCTGACGTCATTTCTAGAGCTGCTAGGAGGTTCGGATCTTTTTGGGCACCTCCATTGGGATGTGATCAACAGGAAAACCTGCTCATTCCGGCAAAACTTCCATCGGTGAACAATTAACCGCGCGTCCGCGGTAGCGTGGTTACAATACTACGGAATATGGTGACGCTCACCGTGCAGTTCTGACGTCATTTCTAGAGCTGCTAGGAGGTTCGGATCTTTTTGGGCACCTCCATTGGGATGTGATCAACAGGAAAACCTGCTCATTCCGGCAAAACTTCCATCGGTGAACAATTAACCGCGCGTCCGCGGTAGCGTGGTTACAATACTACGGAATATGGTGACGCTCACCGTGCAGTTCTGACGTCATTTCTAGAGCTGCTAGGAGGTTCGGATCTTTTTGGGCACCTCCATTGGGATGTGATCAACAGGAAAACCTGCTCATTCCGGCAAAACTTCCATCGGTGAACAATTAACCGCGCGTCCGCGGTAGCGTGGTTACAATACTACGGAATATGGTGACGCTCACCGTGCAGTTCTGACGTCATTTCTAGAGCTGCTAGGAGGTTCGGATCTTTTTGGGCACCTCCATTGGGATGTGATCAACAGGAAAACCTGCTCATTCCGGCAAAACTTCCATCGGTGAACAATTAACCGCGCGTCCGCGGTAGCGTGGTTACAATACTACGGAATATGGTGACGCTCACCGTGCAGTTCTGACGTCATTTCTAGAGCTGCTAGGAGGTTCGGATCTTTTTGGGCACCTCCAGTGGGATGTGATCAACAGGAAAACCTGCTCATTCCGGCAAAACTTCCATCGGTGAACAATTAACCGCGCGTCCGCGGTAGCGTGGTTACAATACTACGGAATATGGTGACGCTCACCGTGCAGTTCTGACGTCATTTCTAGAGCTGCTAGGAGGTTCGGATCTTTTTGGGCACCTCCATTGGGATGTGATCAACAGGAAAACCTGCTCATTCCGGCAAAACTTCCATCGGTGAACAATTAACCGCGCGTCCGCGGTAGCGTGGTTACAATACTACGGAATATGGTGACGCTCACCGTGCAGTTCTGACGTCATTTCTAGAGCTGCTAGGAGGTTCGGATCTTTTTGGGCACCTCCATTGGGATGTGATCAACAGGAAAACCTGCTCATTCCGGCAAAACTTCCATCGGTGAACAATTAACCGCGCGTCCGCGGTAGCGTGGTTACAATACTACGGAATATGGTGACGCTCACCGTGCAGTTCTGACGTCATTTCTAGAGCTGCTAGGAGGTTCGGATCTTTTTGGGCACCTCCATTGGGATGTGATCAACAGGAAAACCTGCTCATTCCGGCAAAACTTCCATCGGTGAACAATTAACCGCGCGTCCGCGGTAGCGTGGTTACAATACTACGGAATATGGTGACGCTCACCGTGCAGTTCTGACGTCATTTCTAGAGCTGCTAGGAGGTTCGGATCTTTTTGGGCACCTCCAGTGGGATGTGATCAACAGGAAAACCTGCTCATTCCGGCAAAACTTCCATCGGTGAACAATTAACCGCGCGTCCGCGGTAGCGTGGTTACAATACTACGGAATATGGTGACGCTCACCGTGCAGTTCTGACGTCATTTCTAGAGCTGCTAGGAGGTTCGGATCTTTTTGGGCACCTCCATTGGGATGTGATCAACAGGAAAACCTGCTCATTCCGGCAAAACTTCCATCGGTGAACAATTAACCGCGCGTCCGCGGTAGCGTGGTTACAATACTACGGAATATGGTGACGCTCACCGTGCAGTTCTGACGTCATTTCTAGAGCTGCTAGGAGGTTCGGATCTTTTTGGGCACCTCCATTGGGATGTGATCAACAGGAAAACCTGCTCATTCCGGCAAAACTTCCATCGGTGAACAATTAACCGCGCGTCCGCGGTAGCGTGGTTACAATACTACGGAATATGGTGACGCTCACCGTGCAGTTCTGACGTCATTTCTAGAGCTGCTAGGAGGTTCGGATCTTTTTGGGCACCTCCATTGGGATGTGATCAACAGGAAAACCTGCTCATTCCGGCAAAACTTCCATCGGTGAACAATTAACCGCGCGTCCGCGGTAGCGTGGTTACAATACTACGGAATATGGTGACGCTCACCGTGCAGTTCTGACGTCATTTCTAGAGCTGCTAGGAGGTTCGGATCTTTTTGGGCACCTCCATTGGGATGTGATCAACAGGAAAACCTGCTCATTCCGGCAAAACTTCCATCGGTGAACAATTAACCGCGCGTCCGCGGTAGCGTGGTTACAATACTACGGAATATGGTGACGCTCACCGTGCAGTTCTGACGTCATTTCTAGAGCTGCTAGGAGGTTCGGATCTTTTTGGGCACCTCCATTGGGATGTGATCAACAGGAAAACCTGCTCATTCCGGCAAAACTTCCATCGGTGAACAATTAACCGCGCGTCCGCGGTAGCGTGGTTACAATACTACGGAATATGGTGACGCTCACCGTGCAGTTCTGACGTCATTTCTAGAGCTGCTAGGAGGTTCGGATCTTTTTGGGCACCTCCATTGGGATGTGATCAACAGGAAAACCTGCTCATTCCGGCAAAACTTCCATCGGTGAACAATTAACCGCGCGTCCGCGGTAGCGTGGTTACAATACTACGGAATATGGTGACGCTCACCGTGCAGTTCTGACGTCATTTCTAGAGCTGCTAGGAGGTTCGGATCTTTTTGGGCACCTCCATTGGGATGTGATCAACAGGAAAACCTGCTCATTCCGGCAAAACTTCCATCGGTGAACAATTAACCGCGCGTCCGCGGTAGCGTGGTTACAATACTACGGAATATGGTGACGCTCACCGTGCAGTTCTGACGTCATTTCTAGAGCTGCTAGGAGGTTCGGATCTTTTTGGGCACCTCCAGTGGGATGTGATCAACAGGAAAACATGCTCATTCCGGCAAAACTTCCATCGGTGAACAATTAACCACGCGTCCGCGGTAGCGTGGTTACAATACTACGGAATATGGTGACGCTCAACGTGCAGTTCTGACGTCATTTCTAGAGCTGCTAGGAGGTTCGGATCTTTTTGGGCACCTCCATTGGGATGTGATCAACAGGAAAACCTGCTCATTCCGGCAAAACTTCCATCGGTGAACAATTAACCGCGCGTCCGCGGTAGCGTGGTTACAATACTACGGAATATGGTGACGCTCACCGTGCAGTTCTGACGTCATTTCTAGAGCTGCTAGGAGGTTCGGATCTTTTTGGGCACCTCCATTGGGATGTGATCAACAGGAAAACCTGCTCATTCCGGCAAAACTTCCATCGGTGAACAATTAACCGCGCGTCCGCGGTAGCGTGGTTACAATACTACGGAATATGGTGACGCTCACCGTGCAGTTCTGACGCCATTTCTAGAGCTGCTAGGAGGTTCGGATCTTTTTGGGCACCTCCATTGGGATGTGATCAACAGGAAAACCTGCTCATTCCGGCAAAACTTCCATCGGTGAACAATTAACCGCGCGTCCGCGGTAGCGTGGTTACAATACTACGGAATATGGTGACGCTCACCGTGCAGTTCTGACGTCATTTCTAGAGCTGCTAGGAGCTTCGGATCTTTTTGGGCACCTCCATTGGGATGTGATCAACAGGAAAACCTGCTCATTTCGGCAAAACTTCCATCGGTGAACAATTAACCGCGCGTCCGCGGTAGCGTGGTTACAATACTACGGAATATGGTGACGCTCACCGTGCAGTTCTGACGTCATTTCTAGAGCTGCTAGGAGGTTCGGATCTTTTTGGGCACCTCCATTGGGATGTGATCAACAGGAAAACCTGCTCATTCCGGCAAAACTTCCATCGGTGAACAATTAACCGCGCGTCCGCGGTAGCGTGGTTACAATACTACGGAATATGGTGACGCTCACCGTGCAGTTCTGACGTCATTTCTAGAGCTGCTAGGAGGTTCGGATCTTTTTGGGCACCTCCAGTGGGATGTGATCAACAGGAAAACCTGCTCATTCCGGCAAAACTTCCATCGGTGAACAATTAACCGCGCGTCCGCGGTAGCGTGGTTACAATACTACGGAATATGGTGACGCTCACCGTGCAGTTCTGACGTCATTTCTAGAGCTGCTAGGAGGTTCGGATCTTTTTGGGCACCTCCATTGGGATGTGATCAACAGGAAAACCTGCTCATTCCGGCAAAACTTCCATCGGTGAACAATTAACCGCGCGTCCGCGGTAGCGTGGTTACAATACTACGGAATATGGTGACGCTCACCGTGCAGTTCTGACGTCATTTCTAGAGCTGCTAGGAGGTTCGGATCTTTTTGGGCACCTCCATTGGGATGTGATCAACAGGAAAACCTGCTCATTCCGGCAAAACTTCCATCGGTGAACAATTAACCGCGCGTCCGCGGTAGCGTGGTTACAATACTACGGAATATGGTGACGCTCACCGTGCAGTTCTGACGTCATTTCTAGAGCTGCTAGGAGGTTCGGATCTTTTTGGGCACCTCCATTGGGATGTGATCAACAGGAAAACCTGCTCATTCCGGCAAAACTTCCATCGGTGAACAATTAACCGCGCGTCCGCGGTAGCGTGGTTACAATACTACGGAATATGGTGACGCTCACCGTGCAGTTCTGACGTCATTTCTAGAGCTGCTAGGAGGTTCGGATCTTTTTGGGCACCTCCATTGGATGTGATCAACAGGAAAACCTGCTCATTCCGGCAAAACTTCCATCGGTGAACAATTAACCGCGCGTCCGCGGTAGCGTGGTTACAATACTACGGAATATGGTGACGCTCACCGTGCAGTTCTGACGTCATTTCTAGAGCTGCTAGGAGGTTCGGATCTTTTTGGGCACCTCCATTGGGATGTGATCAACAGGAAAACCTGCTCATTCCGGCAAAACTTCCATCGGTGAACAATTAACCGCGCGTCCGCGGTAGCGTGGTTACAATACTACGGAATATGGTGACGCTCACCGTGCAGTTCTGACGTCATTTCTAGAGCTGCTAGGAGGTTCGGATCTTTTTGGGCACCTCCATTGGGATGTGATCAACAGGAAAACCTGCTCATTCCGGCAAAACTTCCATCGGTGAACAATTAACCGCGCGTCCGCGGTAGCGTGGTTACAATACTACGGAATATGGTGACGCTCACCGTGCAGTTCTGACGTCATTTCTAGAGCTGCTAGGAGGTTCGGATCTTTTTGGGCACCTCCAGTGGGATGTGATCAACAGGAAAACCTGCTCATTCCGGCAAAACTTCCATCGGTGAACAATTAACCGCGCGTCCGCGGTAGCGTGGTTACAATACTACGGAATATGGTGACGCTCAACGTGCAGTTCTGACGTCATTTCTAGAGCTGCTAGGAGGTTCGGATCTTTTTGGGCACCTCCATTGGGATGTGATCAACAGGAAAACCTGCTCATTCCGGCAAAACTTCCATCGGTGAACATTTAACCGCGCGTCCGCGGTAGCGTGGTTACAATACTACGGAATATGGTGACGCTCACCGTGCAGTTCTGACGTCATTTCTAGAGCTGCTAGGAGGTTCGGATCTTTTTGGGCACCTCCATTGGGATGTGATCAACAGGAAAACCTGCTCATTCCGGCAAAACTTCCATCGGTGAACAATTAACCGCGCGTCCGCGGTAGCGTGGTTACAATACTACGGAATATGGTGACGCTCACCGTGCAGTTCTGACGTCATTTCTAGAGCTGCTAGGAGGTTCGGATCTTTTTGAGCACCTCCATTGGGATGAGATCAACAGGAAAACCTGCTCATTCCGGCAAAACTTCCATCGGTGAACAATTAACCGCGCGTCCGCGGTAGCGTGGTTACAATACTACGGAATATGGTGACGCTCACCGTGCAGTTCTGACGTCATTTCTAGAGCTGCTAGGAGGTTCGGATCTTTTTGGGCACCTCCATTTGGATGTGATCAACAGGAAAACCTGCTCATTCCGGCAAAACTTCCATCGGTGAACAATTAACCGCGCGTCCGCGGTAGCGTGGTTACAATACTACGGAATATGGTGACGCTCACCGTGCAGTTCTGACGTCATTTCTAGAGCTGCTAGGAGGTTCGGATCTTTTTGGGCACCTCCATTTGGATGTGATCAACAGGAAAACCTGCTCATTCCGGCAAAACTTCCATCGGTGAACAATTAACCGCGCGTCCGCGGTAGCGTGGTTACAATACTACGGAATATGGTGACGCTCACCGTGCAGTTCTGACGTCATTTCTAGAGCTGCTAGGAGGTTCGGATCTTTTTGGGCACCTCCATTGGGATGTGATCAACAGGAAAACCTGCTCATTCCAGCAAAACTTCCATCGGTGAACAATTAACCGCGCGTCCGCGGTAGCGTGGTTACAATACTACGGAATATGGTGACGCTCACCGTGCAGTTCTGACGTCATTTCTAGAGCTGCTAGGAGGTTCGGATCTTTTTGGGCACCTCCAGTGGGATGTGATCAACAGGAAAACCTGCTCATTCCGGCAAAACTTCCATCGGTGAACAATTAACCGCGCGTCCGCGGTAGCGTGGTTACAATACTACGGAATATGGTGACGCTCACCGTGCAGTTCTGACGTCATTTCTAGAGCTGCTAGGAGGTTCGGATCTTTTTGGGCACCTCCAGTGGGATGTGATCAACAGGAAAACCTGCTCATTCCGGCAAAACTTCCATCGGTGAACAATTAACCGCGCGTCCGCGGTAGCGTGGTTACAATACTACGGAATATGGTGACGCTCACCGTGCAGTTCTGACGTCATTTCTAGAGCTGCTAGGAGGTTCGGATCTTTTTGGGCACCTCCAGTGGGATGTGATCAACAGGAAAACCTGCTCATTCCGGCAAAACTTCCATCGGTGAACAATTAACCGCGCGTCCGCGGTAGCGTGGTTACAATACTACGGAATATGGTGACGCTCACCGTGCAGTTCTGACGTCATTTCTAGAGCTGCTAGGAGGTTCGGATCTTTTTGGGCACCTCCATTGGGATGTGATCAACAGGAAAACCTGCTCATTCCGGCAAAACTTCCATCGGTGAACAATTAACCGCGCGTCCGCGGTAGCGTGGTTACAATACTACGGAATATGGTGACGCTCACCGTGCAGTTCTGACGTCATTTCTAGAGCTGCTAGGAGGTTCGGATCTTTTTGGGCACCTCCATTGGGATGTGATCAACAGGAAAACCTGCTCATTCCGGCAAAACTTCCATCGGTGAACAATTAACCGCGCGTCCGCGGTAGCGTGGTTACAATACTACGGAATATGGTGACGCTCACCGTGCAGTTCTGACGTCATTTCTAGAGCTGCTAGGAGGTTCGGATCTTTTTGGGCACCTCCATTGGGATGTGATCAACAGGAAAACCTGCTCATTCCGGCAAAACTTCCATCGGTGAACAATTAACCGCGCGTCCGCGGTAGCGTGGTTACAATACTACGGAATATGGTGACGCTCACCGTGCAGTTCTGACGTCATTTCTAGAGCTGCTAGGAGGTTCGGATCTTTTTGGGCACCTCCATTGGGATGTGATCAACAGGAAAACCTGCTCATTCCGGCAAAACTTCCATCGGTGAACAATTAACCGCGCGTCCGCGGTAGCGTGGTTACAATACTACGGAATATGGTGACGCTCACCGTGCAGTTCTGACGTCATTTCTAGAGCTGCTAGGAGGTTCGGATCTTTTTGGGCACCTCCATTGGGATGTGATCAACAGGAAAACCTGCTCATTCCGGCAAAACTTCCATCGGTGAACAATTAACCGCGCGTCCGCGGTAGCGTGGTTACAATACTACGGAATATGGTGACGCTCACCGTGCAGTTCTGACGTCATTTCTAGAGCTGCTAGGAGGTTCGGATCTTTTTGGGCACCTCCATTGGGATGTGATCAACAGGAAAACCTGCTCATTCCGGCAAAACTTCCATCGGTGAACAATTAACCGCGCGTCCGCGGTAGCGTGGTTACAATACTACGGAATATGGTGACGCTCACCGTGCAGTTCTGACGTCATTTCTAGAGCTGCTAGGAGGTTCGGATCTTTTTGGGCACCTCCATTGGGATGTGATCAACAGGAAAACCTGCTCATTCCGGCAAAACTTCCATCGGTGAACAATTAACCGCGCGTCCGCGGTAGCGTGGTTACAATACTACGGAATATGGTGACGCTCACCGTGCAGTTCTGACGTCATTTCTAGAGCTGCTAGGAGGTTCGGATCTTTTTGGGCACCTCCATTGGGATGTGATCAACAGGAAAACCTGCTCATTCCGGCAAAACTTCCATCGGTGAACAATTAACCGCGCGTCCGCGGTAGCGTGGTTACAATACTACGGAATATGGTGACGCTCACCGTGCAGTTCTGACGTCATTTCTAGAGCTGCTAGGAGGTTCGGATCTTTTTGGGCACCTCCAGTGGGATGTGATCAACAGGAAAACCTGCTCATTCCGGCAAAACTTCCATCGGTGAACAATTAACCGCGCGTCCGCGGTAGCGTGGTTACAATACTACGGAATATGGTGACGCTCACCGTGCAGTTCTGACGTCATTTCTAGAGCTGCTAGGAGGTTCGGATCTTTTTGGGCACCTCCATTGGGATGTGATCAACAGGAAAACCTGCTCATTCCGGCAAAACTTCCATCGGTGAACAATTAACCGCGCGTCCGCGGTAGCGTGGTTACAATACTACGGAATATGGTGACGCTCACCGTGCAGTTCTGACGTCATTTCTAGAGCTGCTAGGAGGTTCGGATCTTTTTGGGCACCTCCAGTGGGATGTGATCAACAGGAAAACCTGCTCATTCCGGCAAAACTTCCATCGGTGAACAATTAACCGCGCGTCCGCGGTAGCGTGGTTACAATACTACGGAATATGGTGACGCTCACCGTGCAGTTCTGACGTCATTTCTAGAGCTGCTAGGAGGTTCGGATCTTTTTGGGCACCTCCATTGGGATGTGATCAACAGGAAAACCTGCTCATTCCGGCAAAACTTCCATCGGTGAACAATTAACCGCGCGTCCGCGGTAGCGTGGTTACAATACTACGGAATATGGTGACGCTCACCGTGCAGTTCTGACGTCATTTCTAGAGCTGCTAGGAGGTTCGGATCTTTTTGGGCACCTCCATTGGGATGTGATCAACAGGAAAACCTGCTCATTCCGGCAAAACTTCCATCGGTGAACAATTAACCGCGCGTCCGCGGTAGCGTGGTTACAATACTACGGAATATGGTGACGCTCACCGTGCAGTTCTGACGTCATTTCTAGAGCTGCTAGGAGGTTCGGATCTTTTTGGGCACCTCCAGTGGATGTGATCAACAGGAACACCTGCTCATACCGGCAAAACTTCCATCGGTGAACAATTAACCGCGCGTCCGCGGTAGCGTGGTTACAATACTACGGAATATGGTGACGCTCACCGTGCAGTTCTGACGTCATTTCTAGAGCTGCTAGGAGGTTCGGATCTTTTTGGGCACCTCCATTGGGATGTGATCAACAGGAAAACCTGCTCATTCCGGCAAAACTTCCATCGGTGAACAATTAACCGCGCGTCCGCGTTAGCGTGGTTACAATACTACGGAATATGGTGACGCTCACCGTGCAGTTCTGACGTCATTTCTAGAGCTGCTAGGAGGTTCGGATCTTTTTGAGCACCTCCATTGGGATGTGATCAACTGGAAAACCTGCTCATTCCGGCAAAACTTCCATCGGTGAACAATTAACCGCGTGTCCGCGGTAGCGTGGTTACAATACTACGGAATATGGTGACGCTCACCGTGCAGTTCTGACGTCATTTCTAGAGCTGCTAGGAGGTTCGGATCTTTTTGGGCACCTCCAGTGGGATGTGATCAACAGGAAAACCTGCTCATTCCGGCAAAACTTCCATCGGTGAACAATTAACCGCGTGTCCGCGGTAGCGTGGTTACAATACTTCGGAATATGGTGACGCTCACCGTGCAGTTCTGACGTCATTTCTAGAGCTGCTAGGAGGTTCGGATCTTTTTGGGCACCTCCATTTGGATGTGATCAACAGGAAAACCTGCTCATTCCGGCAAAACTTCCATCGGTGAACAATTAACCGCGCGTCCGCGGTAGCGTGGTTACAATACTACGGAATATGGTGACGCTCACCGTGCAGTTCTGACGTCATTTCTAGAGCTGCTAGGAGGTTCGGATCTTTTTGGGCACCTCCATTTGGATGTGATCAACAGGAAAACCTGCTCATTCCGGCAAAACTTCCATCGGTGAACAATTAACCGCGCGTCCGCGGTAGCGTGGTTACAATACTACGGAATATGGTGACGCTCAACGTGCAGTTCTGACGTCATACCTAGAGCTGCTCGGAGGTTCGGATCTTTTTGGGCACCTCCAGTGGGATTTGATCAACAGGAATACCTGCTCATTCCGGCAAAACTTCCATCGGTGAACAATTAACCGCGCGTCCGCGGTAGCGTGGTTACAATACTACGGAATATGGTGACGCTCACCGTGCAGTTCTGACGTCATTTCTAGAGCTGCTAGGAGGTTCGGATCTTTTTGGGCACCTCCAGTGGGATGTGATCAACAGGAAAACCTGCTCATTCCGGCAAAACTTCCATCGGTGAACAATTAACCGCGCGTCCGCGGTAGCGTGGTTACAATACTACGGAATATGGTGACGCTCACCGTGCAGTTCTGACGTCATTTCTAGAGCTGCTAGGAGGTTCGGATCTTTTTGGGCACCTCCAGTGGGATGTGATCAACAGGAATACCTGCTCATTCCGGCAAAACTTCCATCGGTGAACAATTAACCGCGCGTCCGCGGTAGCGTGGTTACAATACTACGGAATATGGTGACGCTCACCGTGCAGTTCTGACGTCATTTCTAGAGCTGCTAGGAGGTTCGGATCTTTTTGGGCACCTCCAGTGGGATGTGATCAACAGGAAAACCTGCTCATTCCGGCAAAACTTCCATCGGTGAACAATTAACCGCGCGTCCGCGGTAGCGTGGTTACAATACTACGGAATATGGTGACGCTCACCGTGCAGTTCTGACGTCATTTCTAGAGCTGCTAGGAGGTTCGGATCTTTTTGGGCACCTCCAGTGGGATGTGATCAACAGGAAAGCCTGCTCATTCCGGCAAAACTTCCATCGGTGAACAATTAACCGCGCGTCCGCGGTAGCGTGGTTACAATACTACGGAATATGGTGACGCTCACCGTGCAGTTCTGACGTCATTTCTAGAGCTGCTAGGAGGTTCGGATCTTTTTGGGCACCTCCATTGGGATGTGATCAACAGGAAAACCTGCTCATTCCGGCAAAACTTCCATCGGTGAACAATTAACCGCGCGTCCGCGGTAGCGTGGTTACAATACTACGGAATATGGTGACGCTCACCGTGCAGTTCTGACGTCATTTCTAGAGCTGCTAGGAGGTTCGGATCTTTTTGGGCACCTCCAGTGGGATGTGATCAACAGGAAAACCTGCTCATTCCGGCAAAACTTCCATCGGTGAACAATTAACCGCGCGTCCGCGGTAGCGTGGTTACAATACTACGGAATATGGTGACGCTCACCGTGCAGTTCTGACGTCATTTCTAGAGCTGCTAGGAGGTTCGGATCTTTTTGGGCACCTCCAGTGGGATGTGATCAACAGGAAAACCTGCTCATTCCGGCAAAACTTCCATCGGTGAACAATTAACCGCGCGTCCGCGGTAGCGTGGTTACAATACTACGGAATATGGTGACGCTCACCGTGCAGTTCTGACGTCATTTCTAGAGCTGCTAGGAGGTTCGGATCTTTTTGGGCACCTCCATTGGGATGTGATCAACAGGAAAACCTGCTCATTCCGGCAAAACTTCCATCGGTGAACAATTAACCGCGCGTCCGCGGTAGCGTGGTTACAATACTACGGAATATGGTGACGCTCACCGTGCAGTTCTGACGTCATTTCTAGAGCTGCTAGGAGGTTCGGATCTTTTTGGGCACCTCCAGTGGGATGTGATCAACAGGAAAACCTGCTCATTCCGGCAAAACTTCCATCGGTGAACAATTAACCGGGCGTCCGCGGTAGCGTGGTTACAATACTACGGAATATGGTGACGCTCACCGTGCAGTTCTGACGTCATTTCTAGAGCTGCTAGGAGGTTCGGATCTTTTTGGGCACCTCCATTGGGATGTGATCAACAGGAAAACCTGCTCATTCCGGCAAAACTTCCATCGGTGAACAATTAACCGCGCGTCCGCGGTAGCGTGGTTACAATACTACGGAATATGGTGACGCTCACCGTGCAGTTCTGACGTCATTTCTAGAGCTGCTAGGAGGTTCGGATCTTTTTGGGCACCTCCATTGGGATGTGATCAACAGGAAAACCTGCTCATTCCGGCAAAACTTCCATCGGTGAACAATTAACCGCGCGTCCGCGATAGCGTGGTTACAATACTACGGAATATGGTGACGCTCACCGTGCAGTTCTGACGTCATTTCTAGAGCTGCTAGGAGGTTCGGATCTTTTTGGGCACCTCCATTGGGATGTGATCAACAGGAAAACCTGCTCATTCCGGCAAAACTTCCATCGGTGAACAATTAACCGCGCGTCCGCGGTAGCGTGGTTACAATACTACGGAATATGGTGACGCTCACCGTGCAGTTCTGACGTCATTTCTAGAGCTGCTAGGAGGTTCGGATCTTTTTGGGCACCTCCAGTGGGATGTGATCAACAGGAAAACCTGCTCATTCCGGCAAAACTTCCATCGGTGAACAATTAACCGCGCGTCCGCGGTAGCGTGGTTACAATACTACGGAATATGGTGACGCTCACCGTGCAGTTCTGACGTCATTTCTAGAGCTGCTAGGGGGTTCGGATCTTTTTGGGCACCTCCAGTGGCATGTGATCAACAGGAAAACCTGCTCATTCCGGCAAAACTTCCATCGGTGAACAATTAACCGCGCGTCCGCGGTAGCGTGGTTACAATACTACGGAATATGGTGACGCTCACCGTGCAGTTCTGACGTCATTTCTAGAGCTGCTAGGAGGTTCGGATCTTTTTGGGCACCTCCATTTGGATGTGATCAACAGGAAAACCTGCTCATTCCGGCAAAACTTCCATCGGTGAACAATTAACCGCGCGTCCGCGGTAGCGTGGTTACAATACTACGGAATATGGTGACGCTCACCGTGCAGTTCTGACGTCATTTCTAGAGCTGCTAGGAGGTTCGGATCTTTTTGGGCACCTCCAGTGGGATGTGATCAACAGGAAAACCTGCTCATTCCGGCAAAACTTCCATCGGTGAACAATTAACCGCGCGTCCGCGGTAGCGTGGTTACAATACTACGGAATATGGTGACGCTCACCGTGCAGTTCTGACGTCATTTCTAGAGCTGCTAGGAGGTTCGGATCTTTTTGGGCACCTCCATTGGGATGTGATCAACAGGAAAACCTGCTCATTCCAGCAAAACTTCCATCGGTGAACAATTAACCGCGCGTCCGCGGTAGCGTGGTTACAATACTACGGAATATGGTGACGCTCACCGTGCAGTTCTGACGTCATTTCTAGAGCTGCTAGGAGGTTCGGATCTTTTTGGGCACCTCCAGTGGGATGTGATCAACAGGAAAACCTGCTCATTCCGGCAAAACTTCCATCGGTGAACAATTAACCGCGCGTCCGCGGTAGCGTGGTTACAATACTACGGAATATGGTGACGCTCACCGTGCAGTTCTGACGTCATTTCTAGAGCTGCTAGGAGGTTCGGATCTTTTTGGGCACCTCCATTGGGATGTGATCAACAGGAAAACCTGCTCATTCCGGCAAAACTTCCATCGGTGAACAATTAACCGCGCGTCCGCGGTAGCGTGGTTACAATACTACGGAATATGGTGACGCTCACCGTGCAGTTCTGACGTCATTTCTAGAGCTGCTAGGAGGTTCGGATCTTTTTGGGCACCTCCAGTGGGATGTGATCAACAGGAAAACCTGCTCATTCCGGCAAAACTTCCATCGGTGAACAATTAACCGCGCGTCCGCGGTAGCGTGGTTACAATACTACGGAATATGGTGACGCTCACCGTGCAGTTCTGACGTCATTTCTAGAGCTGCTAGGAGGTTCGGATCTTTTTGGGCACCTCCAGTGGGATGTGATCAACAGGAAAACCTGCTCATTCCGGCAAAACTTCCATCGGTGAACAATTAACCGCGCGTCCGCGGTAGCGTGGTTACAATACTACGGAATATGGTGACGCTCACCGTGCAGTTCTGACGTCATTTCTAGAGCTGCTAGGAGGTTCGGATCTTTTTGGGCACCTCCATTGGGATGTGATCAACAGGAAAACCTGCTCATTCCGGCAAAACTTCCATCGGTGAACAATTAACCGCGCGTCCGCGGTAGCGTGGTTACAATACTACGGAATATGGTGACGCTCACCGTGCAGTTCTGACGTCATTTCTAGAGCTGCTAGGAGGTTCGGATCTTTTTGGGCACCTCCAGTGGGATGTGATCAACAGGAAAACCTGCTCATTCCGGCAAAACTTCCATCGGTGAACAATTAACCGCGCGTCCGCGGTAGCGTGGTTACAATACTACGGAATATGGTGACGCTCACCGTGCAGTTCTGACGTCATTTCTAGAGCTGCTAGGAGGTTCGGATCTTTTTGGGCACCTCCATTGGGATGTGATCAACAGGAAAACCTGCTCATTCCGGCAAAACTTCCATCGGTGAACAATTAACCGCGCGTCCGCGGTAGCGTGGTTACAATACTACGGAATATGGTGACGCTCACCGTGCAGTTCTGACGTCATTTCTAGAGCTGCTAGGAGGTTCGGATCTTTTTGGGCACCTCCATTGGGATGTGATCAACAGGAAAACCTGCTCATTCCGGCAAAACTTCCATCGGTGAACAATTAACCGCGCGTCCGCGGTAGCGTGGTTACAATACTACGGAATATGGTGACGCTCACCGTGCAGTTCTGACGTCATTTCTAGAGCTGCTAGGAGGTTCGGATCTTTTTGGGCACCTCCAGTGGGATGTGATCAACAGGAAAACCTGCTCATTCCGGCAAAACTTCCATCGGTGAACAATTAACCGCGCGTCCGCGGTAGCGTGGTTACAATACTACGGAATATGGTGACGCTCACCGTGCAGTTCTGACGTCATTTCTAGAGCTGCTAGGAGGTTCGGATCTTTTTGGGCACCTCCAGTGGGATGTGATCAACAGGAAAACCTGCTCATTCCGGCAAAACTTCCATCGGTGAACAATTAACCGCGCGTCCGCGGTAGCGTGGTTACAATACTACGGAATATGGTGACGCTCACCGTGCAGTTCTGACGTCATTTCTAGAGCTGCTAGGAGGTTCGGATCTTTTTGGGCACCTCCAGTGGGATGTGATCAACAGGAAAACCTGCTCATTCCGGCAAAACTTCCATCGGTGAACAATTAACCGCGCGTCCGCGGTAGCGTGGTTACAATACTACGGAATATGGTGACGCTCACCGTGCAGTTCTGACGTCATTTCTAGAGCTGCTAGGAGGTTCGGATCTTTTTGGGCACCTCCATTGGGATGTGATCAACAGGAAAACCTGTTCATTCCGGCAAAACTTCCATCGGTGAACAATTAACCGCGCGTCCGCGGTAGCGTGGTTACAATACTACGGAATATGGTGACGCTCACCGTGCAGTTCTGACGTCATTTCTAGAGCTGCTAGGAGGTTCGGATCTTTTTGGACACCTCCATTGGGATATTATCAAGAGGAAAACCTGCTCATTCCGACAAAACTTCCATCGGTGAACAATTAACCGCGCGTCCGCGGTAGCGTGGTTACAATACTACGGAATATGGTGACGCTCACCGTGCAGTTCTGACGTCATTTCTAGAGCTGCTAGGAGGTTCGGATCTTTTTGGGCACCTCCAGTGGGATGTGATCAACAGGAAAACCTGCTCATTCCGGCAAAACTTCCATCGGTGAACAATTAACCGCGCGTCCGCGGTAGCGTGGTTACAATACTACGGAATATGGTGACGCTCACCGTGCAGTTCTGACGTCATTTCTAGAGCTGCTAGGAGGTTCGGATCTTTTTGGTCACTTCCAGTGGGATGTGATCAACAGGAAAACCTACTCATTCCGGCAAAACTTCCATCGGTGAACAATTAACCGCGCGTCCGCGGTAGCGTGGTTACAATACTACGGAATATGGTGACGCTCACCGTGCAGTTCTGACGTCATTTCTAGAGCTGCTAGGAGGTTCGGATCTTTTTGGGCACCTCCAGTGGGATGTGATCAACAGGAAAACCTGCTCATTCCGGCAAAACTTCCATCGGTGAACAATTAACCGCGCGTCCGCGGTAGCGTGGTTACAATACTACGGAATATGGTGACGCTCACCGTGCAGTTCTGACGTCATTTCTAGAGCTGCTAGGAGGTTCGGATCTTTTTGGGCACCTCCATTGGGATGTGATCAACAGGAAAACCTGCTCATTCCGGCAAAACTTCCATCGGTGAACAATTAACCGCGCGTCCGCGGTAGCGTGGTTACAATACTACGGAATATGGTGACGCTCACCGTGCAGTTCTGACGTCATTTCTAGAGCTGCTAGGAGGTTCGGATCTTTTTGGGCACCTCCATTGGGATGTGATCAACAGGAAAACCTGCTCATTCCGACGAAACTTCCATCGGTGAACAATTAACCGCGCGTCCGCGGTAGCGTGGTTACAATACTACGGAATATGGTGACGCTCACCGTGCAGTTCTGACGTCATTTCTAGAGCTGCTAGGAGGTTCGGATCTTTTTGAGCACCTCCATTGGGATGTGATCAACTGGAAAACCTGCTCATCCCGGCAAAACTTCCATCGGTGAACAATTAACCGCGCGTCCGCGGTAGCGTGGTTACAATACTTCGGAATATGGTGACGCTCACCGTGCAGTTCTGACGTCATTTCTAGAGCTGCTAGGAGGTTCGGATCTTTTTGGGCACCTCCATTGGGATGTGATCAACAGGAAAACCTGCTCATTCCGGCAAAACTTCCATCGGTGAACAATTAACCGCGCGTCCGCGGTAGCGTGGTTACAATACTACGGAATATGGTGACGCTCAACGTGCAGTTCTGACGTCATTTCTAGAGCTGCTAGGAGGTTCGGATCTTTTTGGGCACCTCCATTGGATGTGATCAACAGGAAAACCTGCTCATTCCGGCAAAACTTCCATCGGTGAACAATTAACCGCGCGTCCACGGTAGCGTGGTTACAATACTACGGAATATGGTGACGCTCACCGTGCAGTTCTGACGTCATTTCTAGAGCTGCTAGGAGGTTCGGATCTTTTTGGCACCTCCAGTGGGATGTGATCAACAGGAAAACCTGCTCATTCCGGCAAAACTTCCATCGGTGAACAATTAACCGCGCGTCCGCGGTAGCGTGGTTACAATACTACGGAATATGGTGACGCTCACCGTGCAGTTCTGACGTCATTTCTAGAGCTGCTAGGAGGTTCGGATCTTTTTGGGCACCTCCATTGGGATGTGATCAACAGGAAAACCTGCTCATTCCGGCAAAACTTCCATCGGTGAACAATTAACCGCGCGTCCGCGGTAGCGTGGTTACAATACTACGGAATATGGTGACGCTCACCGTGCAGTTCTGACGTCATTTCTAGAGCTGCTAGGAGGTTCGGATCTTTTTGGGCACCTCCATTGGATGTGATCAACAGGAAAACCTGCTCATTCCGGCAAAACTTCCATCGGTGAACAATTAACCGCGCGTCCGCGGTAGCGTGGTTACAATACTACGGAATATGGTGACGCTCACCGTGCAGTTCTGACGTCATTTCTAGAGCTGCTAGGAGGTTCGGATGTTTTTGGCACCTCCAGTGGGATGTGATCAACAGGAAAACCTGCTCATTCCGGCAAAACTTCCATCGGTGAACAATTAACCGCGCGTCCGCGGTAGCGTGGTTACAATACTACGGAATATGGTGACGCTCACCGTGCAGTTCTGACGTCATTTCTAGAGCTGCTAGGAGGTTCGGATCTTTTTGGGCACCTCCAGTGGGATGTGATAAACAGGAAAACCTGCTCATTCCGGCAAAACTTCCATCGGTGAACAATTAACCGCGCGTCCGCGGTAGCGTGGTTACAATACTACGGAATATGGTGACGCTCACCGTGCAGTTCTGACGTCATTTCTAGAGCTGCTAGGAGGTTCGGATCTTTTTGGGCACCTCCATTGGGATGTGATCAACAGGAAAACCTGCTCATTCCGGCAAAACTTCCATCGGTGAACAATCAACCGCGCGTCCGCGGTAGCGTGGTTACAATACTACGGAATATGGTGACGCTCACCGTGCAGTTCTGACGTCATTTCTAGAGCTGCTAGGAGGTTCGGATCTTTTTGGGCACCTCCAGTGGGATGTGATCAACAGGAAAACCTGCTCATTCCGGCAAAACTTCCATCGGTGAACAATTAACCGCGCGTCCGCGGTAGCGTGGTTACAATACTACGGAATATGGTGACGCTCACCGTGCAGTTCTGACGTCATTTCTAGAGCTGCTAGGAGGTTCGGATCTTTTTGGGCACCTCCATTGGGATATGATAAACAGGAAATCCTGCTCATTCCGGCAAAACTTCCATCGGTGAACAATTAACCGCGGCGCGTCCGCGGTAGCGTGGTTACAATACTACGGAATATGGTGACGCTCACCGTGCAGTTCTGACGTCATTTCTAGAGCTGCTAGGAGGTTCGGATCTTTTTGGGCACCTCCAGTGGGATGTGATCAACAGGAAAACCTGCTCATTCCGGCAAAACTTCCATCGGTGAACAATTAACCGCGGGTCCGCGGTAGCGTGGTTACAATACTACGGAATATGGTGACGCTCACCGTGCAGTTCTGACGTCATTTCTAGAGCTGCTAGGAGGTTCGGATCTTTTTGGGCACCTCCATTGGGATGTGATCAACAGGAAAACCTGCTCATTCCGGCAAAACTTCCATCGGTGAACAATTAACCGCGCGTCCGCGGTAGCGTGGTTACAATACTACGGAATATGGTGACGCTCACCTTGCAGTTCTGACGTCATTTCTAGAGCTGCTAGGAGGTTCGGATCTTTTTGGGCACCTCCATTGGGATGTGATCAACAGGAAAACCTGCTCATTCCGGCAAAACTTCCATCGGTGAACAATTAACCGCGCGTCCGCGGTAGCGTGGTTACAATACTACGGAATATGGTGACGCTCACCGTGCAGTTCTGACGTCATTTCTAGAGCTGCTAGGAGGTTCGGATCTTTTTGGGCACCTCCATTGGGATGTGATCAACAGGAAAACCTGCTCATTCCGGCAAAACTTCCATCGGTGAACAATTAACCGCGCGTCCGCGGTAGCGTGGTTACAATACTACGGAATATGGTGACGCTCACCGTGCAGTTCTGACGTCATTTCTAGAGCTGCTAGGAGGTTCGGATCTTTTTCGGAACCTCCATTGGGATGTGATCAACAGGAAAACCTGCTCATTCCGGCAAAACTTCCATCGGTGAACAATTAACCGCGCGTCCGCGGTAGCGTGGTTACAATACTACGGAATATGGTGACGCTCACCGTGCAGTTCTGACGTCATTTCTAGAGCTGCTAGGAGGTTCGGATCTTTTTGGGCACCTCCATTTGGATGTGATCAACAGGAAAACCTGCTCATTCCGGCAAAACTTCCATCGGTGAACAATTAACCGCGCGTCCGCGGTAGCGTGGTTACAATACTACGGAATATGGTGACGCTCACCGTGCAGTTCTGACGTCATTTCTAGAGCTGCTAGGAGGTTCGGATCTTTTTGGGCACCTCCAGTGGGATGTGATCAACAGGAAAACCTGCTCATTCCGGCAAAACTTCCATCGGTGAACAATTAACCGCGCGTCCGTGGTAGCGTGGTTACAATACTACGGAATATGGTGACGCTCACCGTGCAGTTCTGACGTCATTTCTAGAGCTGCTAGGAGGTTCGGATCTTTTTGGGCACCTCCATTGGGATGTGATCAACAGGAAAACCTGCTCATTCCGGCAAAACTTCCATCGGTGAACAATTAACCGCGCGTCCGCGGTAGCGTGGTTACAATACTACGGAATATGGTAACGCTCACCGTGCAGTTCTGACGTCATTTCTAGAGCTGCTAGGAGGTTCGGATCTTTTTGGGCACCTCCAGTGGGATGTGATCAAAAGGAAAACCTGCTCATTCCGGCAAAACTTCCATCGGTGAACAATTAACCGCGCGTCCGCGGTAGCGTGGTTACAATACTACGGAATATGGTGACGCTCACCGTGCAGTTCTGACGTCATTTCTAGAGCTGCTAGGAGGTTCGGATCTTTTTGGGCACCTCCATTGGGATGTGATCAACAGGAAAACCTGCTCATTCCGGCAAAACTTCCATCGGTGAACAATTAACCGCGCGTCCGCGGTAGCGTGGTTACAATACTACGGAATATGGTGACGCTCACCGTGCAGTTCTGACGTCATTTCTAGAGCTGCTAGGAGGTTCGGATCTTTTTGGGCACCTCCATTGGGATGTGATCAACAGGAAAACCTGCTCATTCCGGCAAAACTTCCATCGGTGAACAATTAACCGCGCGTCCGCGGTAGCGTGGTTACAATACTACGGAATATGGTGACGCTCACCGTGCAGTTCTGACGTCATTTCTAGAGCTGCTAGGAGGTTCGGATCTTTTTGGGCACCTCCATTGGGATGTGATCAACAGGAAAACCTGCTCATTCCGGCAAAACTTCCATCGGTGAACAATTAACCGCGCGTCCGCGGTAGCGTGGTTACAATACTACGGAATATGGTGACGCTCACCGTGCAGTTCTGACGTCATTTCTAGAGCTGCTAGGAGGTTCGGATCTTTTTGAGCACCTCCATTGGGATGTGATCAACAGGAAAACCTGCTCATTCCGGCAAAACTTCCATCGGTGAACAATTAACCGCGCGTCCGCGGTAGCGTGGTTACAATACTACGGAATATGGTGACGCTCACCGTGCAGTTCTGACGTCATTTCTAGAGCTGCTAGGAGGTTCGGATCTTTTTGGGCACCTCCAGTGGATGTGATCAACAGGAAAACCTGCTCATTCCGGCAAAACTTCCATCGGTGAACAATTAACCGCGCGTCCGCGGTAGCGTGGTTACAATACTAGGAATATGGTGACGCTCACCGTGCAGTTCTGACGTCATTTCTAGAGCTGCTAGGAGGTTCGGATCCTTTTGGGCACCTCCAGTGGGATGTGATCAACAGGAAAACCTGCTCATTCCGGCAAAACTTCCATCGGTGAACAATTAACCGCGCGTCCGCGGTAGCGTGGTTACAATACTACGGAATATGGTGACGCTCACCGTGCAGTTCTGACGTCATTTCTAGAGCTGCTAGGAGGTTCGGATCTTTTTGGGCACCTCCAATGGGATGTGATCAACAGGAAAACCTGCTCATTCCGGCAAAACTTCCATCGGTGAACAATTAACCGCGCGTCCGCGGTAGCGTGGTTACAATACTACGGAATATGGTGACGCTCACCGTGCAGTTCTGACGTCATTTCTAGAGCTGCTAGGAGGTTCGGATCTTTTTGGGCACCTCCAGTGGGATGTGATCAACAGGAAAACCTGCTCATTCCGGCAAAACTTCCATCGGTGAACAATTAACCGCGCGTCCGCGGTAGCGTGGTTACAATACTACGGAATATGGTGACGCTCACCGTGCAGTTCTGACGTCATTTCTAGAGCTGCTAGGAGGTTCGGATCTTTTTGGGCACCTCCATTGGGATGTGATCAACAGGAAAACCTGCTCATTCCGGCAAAACTTCCATCGGTGAACAATTAACCGCGCGTCCGCGGTAGCGTGGTTACAATACTACGGAATATGGTGACGCTCACCGTGCAGTTCTGACGTCATTTCTAGAGCTGCTAGGAGGTTCGGATCTTTTTGGGCACCTCCATTGGGATGTGATCAACAGGAAAACCTGCTCATTCCGGCAAAACTTCCATCGGTGAACAATTAACCACGCGTCCGCGGTAGCGTGGTTACAATACTACGGAATATGGTGACGCTCACCGTGCAGTTCTGACGTCATTTCTAGAGCTGCTAGGAGGTTCGGATCTTTTTGGCACCTCCAGTGGGATGTGATGAACAGGAAAACCTGCTCATTCCGGCAAAACTTCCATCGGTGAACAATTAACCGCGCGTCCGCGGTAGCGTGGTTACAATACTACGGAATATGGTGACGCTCACCGTGCAGTTCTGACGTCATTTCTAGAGCTGCTAGGAGGTTCGGATCTTTTTGGGCACCTCCATTGGATGTGATCAACAGGAAAACCTGCTCATTCCGGCAAAACTTCCATCGGTGAACAATTAACCGCGCGTCCGCGGTAGCGTGGTTACAATACTACGGAATATGGTGACGCTCACCGTGCAGTTCTGACGTCATTTCTAGAGCTGCTAGGAGGTTCGGATCTTTTTGGGCACCTCCATTGGATGTGATCAACAGGAAAACCTGCTCATTCCGGCAAAACTTCCATCGGTGAACAATTAACCGCGCGTCCGCGGTAGCGTGGTTACAATACTACGGAATATGGTGACGCTCACCGTGCAGTTCTGACGTCATTTCTAGAGCTGCTAGGAGGTTCGGATCTTTTTGGGCACCTCCAGTGGGATGTGATCAACAGGAAAACCTGCTCATTCCGGCAAAACTTCCATCGGTGAACAATTAACGCGCGTCCGCGGTAGCGTGGTTACAATACTACGGAATATGGTGACGCTCACCGTGCAGTTCTGACGTCATTTCTAGAGCTGCTAGGAGGTTCGGATCTTTTTGGGCACCTCCATTGGGATGTGATAAACAGGAAAACCTGCTCATTCCGGCAAAACTTCCATCGGTGAACAATTAACCGCGCGTCCGCGGTAGCGTGGTTACAATACTACGGAATATGGTGACGCTCACCGTGCAGTTCTGACGTCATTTCTAGAGCTGCTAGGAGGTTCGGATCTTTTTGGGCACCTCCATTGGGATGTGATAACAGGAAAACCTGCTCATTCCGGCAAAACTTCCATCGGTGAACAATTAACCGCGCGTCCGCGGTAGCGTGGTTACAATACTACGGAATATGGTGACGCTCACCGTGCAGTTCTGACGTCATTTCTAGAGCTGCTAGGAGGTTCGGATCTTTTTGGGCACCTCCATTTGGATGTGATCAACAGGAAAACCTGCTCATTCCGGCAAAACTTCCATCGGTGAACAATTAACCGCGCGTCCGCGGTAGCGTGGTTACAATACTACGGAATATGGTGACGCTCACCGTGCAGTTCTGACGTCATTTCTAGAGCTGCTAGGAGGTTCGGATCTTTTTGAGCACCTCCATTGGGATGTGATCAACAGGAAAACCTGCTCATTCCGGCAAAACTTCCATCGGTGAACAATTAACCGCGCGTCCGCGGTAGCGTGGTTACAATACTACGGAATATGGTGACGCTCACCGTGCAGTTCTGACGTCATTTCTAGAGCTGCTAGGAGGTTCGGATCTTTTTGGGCACCTCCATTGGGATGTGATCAACAGGAAAACCTGCTCATTCCGGCAAAACTTCCATCGGTGAACAATTAACCGCGCGTCCGCGGTAGCGTGGTTACAATACTACGGAATATGGTGACGCTCACCGTGCAGTTCTGACGTCATTTCTAGAGCTGCTAGGAGGTTCGGATCTTTTTGAGCACCTCCAGTGGGATGATGATAACAGGAAAACCTGCTCATTCCGGCAAATTTCCATCGGTGAACAATTAACCGCGCGTCCGCGTTAGCGTGGTTACAATACTACGGAATATGGTGACGCTCACCGTGCAGTTCTGACGTCATTTCTAGAGCTGCTAGGAGGTTCGGATCTTTTTTGGGCACCTCCAGTGGGATGTGATCAACAGGAAAACCTGCTCTTTCCGGAAAAACTTCCATCGGTGAACAATTAACCGCGCGTCCGCGTTGCGTGGTTACAATACTAGGGAATATGGTGACGCTCACTGTGCAGTTCTGACGTCATTTCTAGAGCTGCTAGGGGGCCCCGGATTTTTTTTGAGCCCCTTTTCCTTTGGGGATCAGTTTAAAACAAAAAAAAACCTGTCTTTCCCGGCAAAATTTTTCCAAAATTTCGGTTAATTTTAAACCCGGGGCCCCCGGGGGGGGGGGCGGACGGGGTTAAAAATCCTAGGGAAATTGGTGCCCCTAAACCGTGCAGTTCTACTTCATTTCTAAGCGCTAGGGGGGTTGGATTTTTTTTGGGGGCCCCTCAGGGATGTGATAAACGGGAAAAACCTTTACCATTCCGGCAAACTTCCATGGGTGAACAATTAACCGCGCGCCGCGGGTAGCGGGGTTACAAACTACGGGATAGGGGTGACCCACCGTGCAGTTCTGACGTCATTTCTAGAGCTGCTAGGAGGTTCGGATCTTTTTGGGCACTCCATTGGGATGATGATCAACAGGAAAACCTACTCTTTCCCGGGCCAAAATTTTCCATCGGTGAAAAATTAAAACCGCGCGTCCAGGGTTTTTAGCGTTTTTTACAAACTGGGAAATTTGGGTTTGACGCTCACCGTGCGGGTTCTGACTCTTTTTCTAGGCTCCCTAGGGGGTTTCGGATATTTTTGGGGCACCCCCCTTTGGGGGATTTTAAAAAACGGAAAAACCCTGCTCACCCCGGGAAAAACTTCCATGGTTTAACAATTAACCGCGCGTCCGGGTTTTGGGCGGGGGGTTAAAATACTACGGAATATGATACGCCACCTTCCCTTTTTCTGCGTCATTTCTAGAGCTGTTTAGGTGGTTCGGATTTTTTTTGGGCACCCCCAGTAGGAGGGTGATGAACAAAAAAAAATGCTAATTCCGGAAAAACTTCCATCGGTAAAAATTTAACTGCCGTCCGCGTTAGCGTGGTTACAAACTACGGAATATGGGAGGGTTCACCGTGCAGTTCTGACTCATTTTAGAGCTGCAGGGGGGTTCGGATCTTTTTGGGCAACCCAGTGGGATATGATCAAAAAAAAACATTCGCATTCGGGAAAAAAATTTTCCATGGGTAACAATAACTGCGCGCCCGCGTTAGCGTGGTTCCCAATCCTACGGAATATGGTGACGTTCCCCGTCCCGTTCTGCTTTCATTTCTAGAGCGGGGAGGTTCGGATCTTTTTGGGACCTCCTTTTGGATTTGACCCAACGGGAAACCCCTTTGCTCATTCCGGAAAAAACTTCCATCGGTGAAAAATTTAAACCCGGGTTGCCCGCTTTTTAGCGGGGTTCAATTTTTGGGAATTTTGGCGCGCTCCCGGCGCTTGACGTCATTTCTAGAGCTCTAGGGGGTTTTTCGGATCCTTTGGGGGCACCTCCAGTCGGATTAAAAAAGGGAAAACCTATTCTTTCCGGCAAAACTTCCATGGGTAACAATTTAACCCGGCGCGTCCAGGGTGGGCGGGGTTAAAATTTACTACGGAATAGGGTTGACCCCTACCGTGCATTTCTGACGTATTTTAGACTCTGGGAGGTTCGGTTCTTTTTAGGCACTCAATTGGGATGTGAAAAAAGGAAAACCTGCTCATCCCGGCAAAACTTCCAGGGGAAAACAATTAACCGGGGCGTCCGGGGTAGCGGGTTCCCAATCTAAAAAATTTGATGACGCTCACCTTGCTTTTGGGGACTTTCATTTCTAGAGGCTGGGATTTCGGTTTTTTGGGGGCCCCCCCCCCAAAAAGGGGATATGAAAAATAGGAAAACCCCCTCACCCCGGAAAATTTCCCAACCCGGTGAAAAATTTAACCGCGCGTCCGCGGTAGCGGGGTTTAAATACTGGGAAATTTAGGTTTTCCCTCACCTCCCATTTTGACGTCATTTTAGAGTGCTAGGAGGTTGGGATCTTTCGGGCACCCCCAGTGGGATTTTAAAAAAAAAAAAAAACCCTACTCTTTCCCCGGGAAAACTTCCACGGTGAAAAATTTAAACGGGCCGCCCGGGTTTAGGGGGTTTTACAAACTGGGAAATTTAGGGTTGACGTTCCCGTCCCTTTTAAAGTCTTTTTAAAGAGCTGCTGGAGGTTGGGATTTTTTTTGGGGCCCAACCCCAGTGGGATTTATCGAAAACAGGAAAACCTGCTCCCCCGGCAAAATTTTCCATGGGGGAAAATTAACCGCGCTTCCGCGGTGCGTGGTTACAATACTTTTGGAATATGGTGACGTCACCGTGCAGTTCTGCGTCATTTCTAGAGCGGCTGGGAGGTTGGGATTTTTTTTGGCACCCCATTCGGATTTTGATAAAAGGGAAAACCGGCTCATCCCGGAAAAATTCCCAAATCGGTGAAAAATTAAAAACCCGCTTTTGTCCGGGGTCGTGGTTAAAATACTTCGGAATTGGCGCCCGCTCACCTTGCAGTTTCTGACGTCATTTCTAAGCTGCTAAAAAGGTTCGGACCCTTTTTGGTCACCTCCAGGGGGATTGATCAACAGGAAAATTTCCCTCTTCCCGGGCCCAAAGGACTTCCACGGTAAAAATTAACGGCCTTTTTCGCTTTTAGCGGGGTTTCAAAAATAGGGAAATATGGTGACGTCCCCGGGTGCTTTCCCTGCCCGTCATTTTTTAAGCTGTAGGAGGTTGGATTTTTGGGGGACACCTCCAGGGGGATATATCAAAAAAAAACCTTTTGGTTCATTCCAAAAAAATTCCATGGGTGAAAAAATTAACGCGCGTTCGCGTTGCGGGGTTAAAATTACTACGGAATAGGGTTGACGTTCACCGTGCAGTTCTAAAGTCTTTTTCTAAAAGTGCTGGGAGGTTCGGATTTTTGGGCACTCCAGTGGGAGTGATAAACAAAAAAACCTACTCATTCCCCCCCAAAACTTCCATGGGTTTGAAAATTAACCGCGCGCCCCACGGTGCGGGGTTTAAAATACTCCCAAAATAGGGGTGACCCCAACCGGCATTTCTGACTCATTTTAGGGGCGCTAGGAGGTTCGTTTTTTTTTGAGCACCTCCTTTTGGGATGTGATCAACGGGAAAACTGCTCACCCCGGCAAAACCCCCATCGGTGAACAAAAACCGCGTGTCCTTGGTAGCGTGGTTTACAATATTTTGGGAAATATGGCGACGCTCCCTTGCAGCTCGGACGTCTTTTCTAAGCTGTAAGGGGGTTTTCGGACCTTTTTGGTCCACCCCCATTGGGATGTGATCAACGGGAAAACTTCCTCTTTCCCCGGCCCAAAGACTTCACGGTGAACTTTAAAATTGCGCTTTTCGCGTTAGGGGGTTTACAAAAAAGGGAATAGGGGTGACGCCCACCGGGGCATTTTTTTTCCTGACGCTTTTTCTAGGCGGCTAGGAGGTTGGGATTTTTTTGGGACACCTCCGTGGGATATTATCAACAAAAAAAACCTGCTCATTCCAAAAAAACCCCCTCGGGGAAAAATTAACTGCGCGTTCGCGTTAGCGGGGTTACAAACTCCGGAATAGGTAAACTTTTAAACCGGCAGTTCTGAGTCATTTCTAGAGCTGCTGGGGGTTTCGGACCCTTTTTGGGCACCCCCAATGGGATGTGTAAACGGGAAAAACCTACTCATTCCGGCCAAAACTTCCATCGGTAAACCCAATTAACCGGGGGCCCACGGTAGCGGGGTTAAAATACTAGGGAAATAGGGTGACGCCCCCACCGTGCCGGGTTCTGACGTCTTTTCCTAGAGCTGCTAGGAGGTTCGGATTTTTTTGGGGCCCACCTAGGGGGATTTGATGAAAAAAAAAACCCCTGCTCTTTCCCGGCAAAATTTCCATCGGTGAACTTAACCACGCTTCGCGATAGGTGGTTACAATACTACGGAATATGGTGACGCTTACCGTGCAGTTTAAAGTCATTTCTAGAGCTGCTAGGAGGTTCGGTCTTTTTGGGCACCCCCATTTGGATGTTTTTAAAGGGGGAAAACCTGCCCCTTCCGGCAAAATTTCCCATCGGGGGAAAAAATTAAACGCGCGCCCCGCGTTAAGCGTGGTTTACAAAATAATTTGGTGACCCAAACCTTGCAGTTTGCGTCTTTTCTGGGAGCGGCTAGGAGGTGGGATTTTTTTTGGAGATTCCTTTGGATCAAAAACCCAAAAAACCTGCTCTTTCCCGGGGCAAAACTTCCATTCGGTTAAAAATTTAACCGCGGTTGGGGTTTAGCGTGGTTACAATACTACGGAATATGATGCCGCCAACTTGCATTTTTCAAAGTCATTTCTAAGCTGCTAGGGGTTGGGATCTTTTGGGCACCCCCCTGGGATATGAAAAAAGGAAAAAACCTCCTCTTTCCCGGGCCCAAAATTTCCATCGGTAAACCAATTAACCGCGCGTCCGCTAAGCGTGGTTAAAATACTAGGGAATAGGTACCCCTCACCGTGCAGTTCGGGACGTATTTCTAAGCTGCTAGGGGGTTCGGATTTTTTTTGGACCCCTTTCCATGGATGTCTTTAACAAAAACCGCTCTTTCCCGGAAAAATTTCCATCGGGAACAATTAACTGCGCGCCCCGCTTAGCGTGGTTACAATTTTTAGGGAATATGGGGGACGTTCCCCTGCTTTCGGGACGTCTTTTCCCTAGAGCTGTAGGGGGTTTCCCGGACCCTTTGGGGGCACCCCATTTGGCTGGATCAAGGGAAAAAACCTGCTATCCCGGCAAAACTTCCATCAGGGAAAAATTTAACCGCGTGCCGTGGTAGCGTGGTTACAATCTTCGGAATATGGCTACGCTCCCCTTTGGCAGCTCTGACGTCATTTAGAGCTGAAAAAGGGGTTTTCGGACCCCTTTTGGTCACCCCCCAGGGGGAAATGTGTTTCAACGGGGAAAACTTCCTTTTCGGCCAAAACTTCCATCGGGGAACAATTAACTGCGCGTTCGCTTTAGGGGGTTTTCCCAATTAATTAGGGGAATAGGGTGACGCTCACCGTAAGTTCTGACGTCATTTCAAAGGCGGGCTAGGGGGGTTTGGATTTTTTGGACCCCTCCATTGGGATATTAACGGGAAAAAACCTGCCCATTCCGAAAAAATTTCCCGGTGAAAAATTTAACTGGGGCGTTCGCGTTAGCTGGTTAAAATTTAAACGGAATTGGTGACTTTTTCCCCGTGCATTTGACTTCTTTTCTAAGGGTTTTGGAGGTTGGGGATTTTTTTGGGGCACCTCCGGGGATGTGTAAACGGAAAAACCCTACTCATTCCGGGAAAATTTCCCATGGGTAAAACCAATTAACCCGGGGTCCCGGTAGCTGGTTAAAAATACTAGGGAAATTTTGGTTAGGGCTCACCTCGTTCTGACGTCTTTTTCTAAAAGCTGCTAGGGGGTTCGGATCTTTTGGGCCCCCGGGGGATGGATGAACGGGAAAACCTGCTCTTTCCCGGCCCAAAACTTCCATCGGTGAAAAATTAACCCACGCTTTTCCGCGATAGCGGGGTTTAAAATACAGGGAATAGGGTTTGACGCTTCCCGTGCAGTTCTGACGTCTTTTCAAAGGCTGCTAGGGGGTTTTCGGATTTTTTTGGGCACCTCCTTTTGGATGTATCAACGGGAAAAAACCTGCTCTTTCCCGGGAAAAAATTTCCCCATGGGGTGAAAATTAAACCCCGCGTCCGCGATGCGGGGTTTTAAAAATAAGGATTATGGGGGGACGCTCACCGTGAAATTCTGACGTCATTTTAAGATGCTAGGGGGTCCGGATTTTTTTAAAAAAATTCTCCTTTGGGATAAAATAAACGGGAAAAAACCTGCTCTTTCCCGGCAAAACTTCCATGGGTTTTAAAAATTTCCGCGCGGCTGGGGTGGGTGGTTAAAATTTACTAGGGGAATATGTTTTACGTTTTCCACCTTGCGTTTTTACGTCTTTTCTAAGTGTGGGAGGTTCGGTTTTTTCGGGCCCCTCCAGTGGGATAGGGATAAAAACGGGAAAACCCTCCTCATTCCGGAAAAAATTCCCCTTCGGGGGAACAAAAACCCGCGCGCCGCGGTAGGGGTTCCAAATTACGGATAGGTGACGCTCACCGTGCAGTTCTGAGTCTTTTCTGAGCTGTGGGAAGGTTGGGGAATTTTTTTGGAAACCCCCTCCATGGGATGCCCAGAACGGAAACCTGCTCTTTCCCGGGCAAACTTCCATCGGTGAACAATTAATGCGGGGCCGCTTTTGCGGGGTTTAAAATACTACGGAAATGGTGACGTTCACCGGGGCGGGTTCTGCCCCCCCCATTTCTAGAGTTGCAAAGGAGGTTCGGACCCTTTTTGGGGGCCCCTCCAGGGGCATGTGATCAACGGGGGAAAACCTTTTCCCTTTTCCGGCAAAACTTCCATCGGGGGAAAAAATTAACCGCGCGCCCAAAGGGTTAGGGGGGTTTTACAATACTACGGAATAGGGTGACGCCCCCGGGCAGTTCTGACGCCCATTTTTTGGGGCTGCTGGGAGGTTCGGTTTTTTTTAGGAAACCTCCTTTGGGAATGGAGGGAACAAAAAAATTTGTCACCCGGCAAAATTTCCCATGGGTTTGAAAAATTTAACCGCGCGTCGGGGTAGCGGGGTTTTAAAATTAGGGGAATTGATGAGGGCCCCATTTTTGCTTTTTCCCTGACGTCTTTTTCTAGAGCTGCTAGGAGGTTCGGATTTTTTCGGGCACCCCAGTGGATATGAAAAAACGGGAAAAACCCTGCTTTTTTGGGCAAAATTCCAACGGTAACAATTAACCGCGCGTCCGCGGGTTTTAAGCGTGGTTACAAAAATACAAATATAGGGGACCTCACTTTCCCGTTTTGACGTCATTTCTAGAGCTCTAGGAGGTTCGGATTTTTTTGGGGGCCCCCCTCCGGGGGGATGTGAGGGGACAAAAAACCTTTCTCTTTCCCGGCAAAACTTCCACTTTTGAAAAATTTAAACCCGCGCGTTTGCAAATAGCGGGTTTAAATACTAGGGAAATATGGTGACCTTACCGTGAAATTTTTGACGTCTTTTTCTAAGCGGCTGGGATTCCGGATTTTTGGGCCCCTCCATTGGGATGTGATAAACCAGGAAAACCTTTTTCTTTCCGGGACAAAATTTCCCCACGGTGAAAAATTTAAAACCGCGCGCCCCGCGGAGCTTTTTTTTACAAACTAGGGGGAATAGGGTGACCTCAATTTCCTTTGACGTCTTTTTCTGAGCTCCCTAGGAGGTTAAATTTTTTTTGGCCCCTCCATTTGGATTTTGTTTAAAAGGGGAAAAACCTGCTCATCCGGAAAAACTCCATTTTGAAAAATTAAAAACGCGCGGTCCGCGATAGCGGGGTTTTACAATAAGGTTTTATGGTGACCTCACCGGGGCATTTTGAGGGTCATTTCTAGAGCTGCTAGGGGGTCCGGTCTTTTTGAGCACCTCCATTGGGTTTGAGAAAAACGGGAAAAACCTGCTCTTTCCGGCAAAACTTTCATCAACTTTACCGCGCTTTCCGGGGTGCGTGGTTACAATACAGGGAATTGGTGACGCTCCCCGGGCATTTTCTGACTTTTCTAGAGCTCTGGGACTTTGGATTTTTGGGGGAAACCTCCAAGGGGGTTTGTAAATGAACGGGAAAACCTGCTCTTTCCCGGAAAACTTCCATGGGTTTAAAAATTTAAACACCCGCGCCCCGCGGTGGGCGTGGTTACTACACGGAATATGAGGGACGCTCCCCTTTTGCAGTTTGACGTCATTTCTAGACGTAGGGGGTTTGGATTTTTTTTGGGCCCCTTTCCAAAGTGGGAAATGTGAAAACAAAAAAACCTGCTCTTTCCCGGCAAAATTTCCATCGGTAAAACAATTAACGGCGCGTCCGCGTTAGGGGGGTTTCCCAAATACTACGGAATATGGTGACTTTCCCGTGCATTTTTTTAGTCTTTTCTAGAGGGTTTGGAGTTGGGATCTTTTTGGGAAATTTCCAGGGGATAAAATCAAACAAAAAAAAAAAAAACCCCCTTCCCGCATTCCGGAAAAAATTCCATCGGGAAAAATTAAAACTGCGCGCCCTCGGCGGGGTTAGGGGGGGGGTTTGCAATACTAGGGGAATTGGTGACTTTCACCTTTGATTTCGACGCCCTTTTCTAGAGGGGCTGGGAGGTTGGGGATTTTTTTGGGCACCTCCATTTGGATGTGATAAACAGGAACCCCTCCCTCATATCGGCAAAATTTCCCATCGGTAAAAATTTAACCGCGCTTTCCGCGGGAGCGGGTTACAAACTAGGGAAAAAGGTGCGCTCACCGTGAAGTTTTCCTGCGCTTTTCTAGAGCGGCTAGGGGGTTTCGGATTTTTTTAGCCCCTCCTTTGGGGTTTTGTTTTTAAAACTAAAAACCCTTGCCCCACCCCGGAAAAAACTTCCATGGGTGAACAAAAAACCCGCGGTCCGGGGAAAGCGTGGTTCCCAATATTCGGAATATGGCGACGCTCCCCCCCCCGCAGTCGGGACGTCTTTTCCTAGAGCTCTAGCAGGTTGGGACCCTTTTGGGCCCCTCCAGTGGGATATGTCAACAAAAAAAACCAAATCTTTCCCGGGAAAAAATTTCCCATGGGTTTAAAAATTTAAACCGCGCGTCCGGGGTTTAGCGGGTTTTACAATCCTACGGAATAGGGGCGACCTAAACCGTCCCGTTCTGACGTAAATTTCTAGAGCTTAGGGGTTGGGGATTTTTTTTGGGCACCCCCCAGTGGATATATCAACAAAAAACCCTTTGCTCTTTCCCGGCAAAACTTCCATGGGTGAAAAATTAAAAGGGCGCGCCCCGCGTTACCCGGGGGTTACAATACTAGGGAAATATGGTGACGCTCACCGTGCAGTTCTGACGTCATTTCTAGAGCTGCTAGGAGGTTCTGGATCTTTCTGGGCACCTCCAGTGGGATATGATAACAGGAAAACCTCCTCATCCGGCAAAACTTCCATCGGTGAACAATTAACCGCGTCCGCGGTAGCGTGGTTACAATACTACGGAATATGATGACGCTCACCTTGGCAGTTCTGACGTCATTCTAGAGCTGCTAGGAGGTTCGGATCCTTTTGGGCACCTCCAGTGGATCATGATAAAACAGGAAAACCTGCTCATTCCGGCCAAAACTTCCATCGGTGAACAATTAACCGCGCGTCCGCGGTAGCGTGGTTACAATACTACGGAATATGGGGACGCTCACCGTGCAGTTCTGACGTCATTTCTAGAGCTGCTAGGAGGTTCGGATCTTTTTGGGCACCTCCATTTGGATGTGATAAACAGGAACACCTGCTCATATCGGCAAAACTTCCATCGGTGAACAATTAACCGCGCGTCCGCGGGAGCGTGGTTACAATACTATGGAATATGGTGACGCTCACCGTGCAGTTCTGACGTCATTTCTAGAGCTGCTAGGAGGTTCGGATCTTTTTGAGCACCTCCATTGGGATGTTATCAACTGGAAAACCTGGTCATCCCGGCAAAACTTCCATCGGTGAACAATAAACCGCGTGTCCGCGGTAGCGTGGTTACAATACTTCGGAATATGGCGACGCTCACCGTGCAGCTCTGACGTCATTTCTAGAGCTGCTAGCAGGTTCGGATCCTTTTGGGCACCTCCAGTGGGATATGATCAACAGAAAAACCTACTCATTCCGGCAAAACTTCCATCGGTGAACAATTAACCGCGCGTCCGCGGTAGCGTGGTTACAATACTACGGAATATGGCGACGCTCACCGTGCAGTTCTGACGTCATTTCTAGAGCTGCTAGGAGGTTCGGATCTTTTTGGGCACCTCCAGTGGGATATGATCAACAGGAAAACCTGCTCATTCCGGCAAAACTTCCATCGGTGAACAATTAACTGCGCGTCCGCGTTAGCGTGGTTACAATACTACGGAATATGGTGACGTTCACCGTGCAGTTCTGACGTCATTTCTAGAGCTGCTAGGAGGTTCGGATCTTTTTGAGCACCTCCATTGGGATGTGATCAACTGGAAAACCTGCTCATCCCGGCAAAACTTCCATCGGTGAAAAATTAACCGCGTTTCCGCGGTAGCGTGGTTACAATACTTCGGAATATGGCGACGCTCACCGTGCAGCTCTGACGTCATTTCTAGAGCTGCTAGGAGGTTCGGATCCTTTTGGGCACCTCCAGTCGGATCAGATAAACAGGAAAACCTACTCATTCCGGCAAAACTTCCATCGGTGAACAATTAACCGCGCGTCCACGGTAGCGTGGTTACAATACTACGGAATATGGTGACGCTCACCGTGCAGTTCTGACGTCATTTCTAGAGCTGCTAGGAGGTTCGGATCTTTTTAGGCACCTCAATTGGGATGTGATAAACAGGAAAACCTGCTCATCCCGGCAAAACTTCCATCGGTGAACAATTAACCGCGCGTCCGCGGTAGCGTGGTTACAATACTACGGAATATGATGACGCTCACCGTGCAGTTCTGACGTCATTTCTAGAGCTGCTAGGAGGTTCGGATCTTTTCGGGCACCTCCAGTGGGATATGATAAACAGGAAAACCTCCTCATCCGGCAAACACTTCCATCGGTGAACAATTAACCGCGCGTCCGCGGTAGCGTGGTTACAATACTACGGAATATGATGACGCTCACCTTGCAGTTCTGACGTCATTTCTAGAGCTGCTAGGAGGTTCGGATCTTTTCGGGCACCTCCAGTGGGATATGATAACAGGAACACCTGCTCATTCCGGCAAAACTTCCATCGGTGAACAATTAACCGCGCGTCCGCGGTAGCGTGGTTACAATACTACGGAATATGGGGACGCTCACCGTGCAGTTCTGACGTCATTTCTAGAGCTGCTAGGAGGTTCGGATCTTTTTGGACACCTCCAGTGGGATGTGATGAGCAGGAAAACCTGCTCATTCCGGCAAAACTTCCATCGGTGAACAATTAACCGCGCGTCCGCGGTAGCGTGGTTACAATACTACGGATATGGTGACGCTCCCCGTGCAGTTCTGACGTCATTTCTAGAGATGCTAGGGGGTTTCGGATTTTTTTGGGGCAACTCCAGGGGGAAATTTTGATCGATAAACGGGAAAACCTTCCCCTTCCGGCGCTATCTGCGCATCCGCGTTAGCGTGGGTTTACAAAAATGGGAATTGGGTTTACTTTTCACCTTTGCAGTTCTGCCCGTCATTTTAGAGTGCTAGGAGGTTGGAAATTTTTTTGGGGAAACTCCAGGGGGATATGATCGTTTAAACAAAAAAACCTTCGCATTTCCGGCAAAATTTCCATGGGGTGAACAAAAAACCCGTTTTCCGGGGTACGTGGTTACAATACTTTCGGAATAGGGGCGACCTCCCCGTCCCGTTCTGACTTTCTTTCTAGAGCGCTAGGGGGTTTCGGATTTTTGGGCACCCCCATTGGGATATGATAAAAGGGAAAAAACCCTGTTTTCATTCCGGAAAAAATTTCCCAGGGTGAAAAATTAACTGCGCCCCCCGCGTTACCCGGGGTTTCCAATATTTGGGAAAATATGGTGAGGGTTCACCGTGCATTTTCGGACGTCATTCTAGAGGGGCTAGGGGGTTGGGGATCTTTTTGAGCACCCCCAAATTGGGGATTTATCAACGGGAAAAAACCCGCTCACCCCGGGAAAAAATTTCCCAATCGGTAAACCCAAAAACCCCGCGTTTTCCGCGGTAGCGTTTTTTCCCAATATACGGAATAGGGTTTGGACGTCCCTTTCCCGTTCAAACGTCATTTCTAGAGCCCCTAGGAGGTTGGGATATTTTTAGGCACCCCCTTTGGGGGGATTTTTGATGAACGGGAAACCTACTCATCCCGGAAAAACTTCCTTTCGGGAAAATTAAGGGGCCCCCGGTAACGTAGCGTGGTTAAAATTTAAAACCGGAATAGGGTTTGACGCTAAACCGTGCATTTTCTGACGTTTTTTTCTAGCCCCTTTTAGGGGGGTTCGGATTTTTTTGGGCACCCCCCAAATTTGGATGTGATAAACGGGAAAAACCTGCTCATTCCGGAAAACTTCCATGGGTTGAACAATTAACCCGCGTCGCGGAAAGCGGGGGTTCCCAAACTACGGAAAAATTGGTGACCCCTTCACCGGGGCAGTTCTGACGCCCCTTTCTAGGGGTTTTTTAGGAGGTCCGGGTTTTTTTCTTTTTGAGCACCTCCATTGGGAGAGAAAAAACGGGAAAAAACCCCCTCTTTCCCGGAAAAAATTTCCCCATGGGTTTTTAACTTTTACCGCGCGTCCGGGGTTTAAGCGGGGTTTAAAAATACTACGGAAAAGGGTTTGGACGCTCACCGTGCATTTTCTGACGTCTTTCTAGCGTGCAGGGGGGTTCGGATTTTTTTTAGGCCCCTTTCCATTGGGAATGTGAGGGAAAAAAAAGGGAAAAACCTGCTAACCCCGGGCCAAAATTTCCATCGGTGAACAATTAACCGCCGTTCCACGGTAGCGGGGTTAAACTACAGGGAAATTTTGAGCGCTCCCCTTTGCAGTTTGACTCTTTCTGAGCTCCCAGGAGGTTCGGATTTTTCGGGCACCCCCATTGGGATTTTAAAAACGGGGAAAACCTGCTCTTTCCCGGGCCCAAAACTTACACGGTGAAAATTAACCGCGCGTCCCGCGGTAGCGTGGTTACAATACTACGGAATTTTGACCTCACCGGGGAAAGTTCTGACGTCATTTTAGAGCTGCTGGGTTTTTGGGACCCTTTTGGGCCCCCCTTTTGGATGTGTTTAAACCCGGGAAAAACCCTGCTCTTTTCCGGGCCCAAAATTTCCATCGGTGAAAAATTTAAAACGCGCGTCCGCGATGGGCGGGGTTTTACAATACTAGGATTATGGGACCCCAAACCGTGCAGTTCTGCCCTTCATTTCTAGAGCGGCTAGGAGGCCCGGGAATCTTTTTAGCACCTCCTTGGGGATGAATAAAACGGGAAAAAACCTGCTCTTTCCCGGGCCCAAAACTTTTCATGGGTTTAAAACTTTTACCGCGCGCCCGCTTTTAGGTGGTTACAATATCCCGGAATAGGGTTTGACCCCCTTCCCCGTGCATTTTCTGACGTCTTTTTCTAGAGCTGCTAGGAGGTTGGGTTTTTTTGGGGGGACTCCATTGGGATGTGATAAAACCGGGAAAAACCCTCTTTCCGACAAACCCTTCCCATCGGTGAAATTTAAACCGGGGTCCGCGGTAGCGGGGTTTCAATACTAAATTAATGGTGACGCTAAACCTTTGCGTTCTACGCCCATTTTAGAGCTGTGGGGGCCCGGGATTTTTTTAAAAAAACCCCCAATTGGGATGAGATAAACGGGGGAAAACCTCTCATTCCGGAAAAATTTTTAAATCGGAACTTTACCGCGCGTCCGCGGTAGCGGGGGGTTTAATATTACGGAATAGGGTGACGCTCACCTTTGCATTTTGGGAACGCCCTTCTGGGCTGCAGGAGGTTCGGCCCTTTTTGGGCACCCCCAAGTGGGATTGATAAACGGGAAAACCCTCTCATTCCGGCAAAACCCTTCCATCGGTGCTTTTTAAAACCCGGCGCGCCCAGGGGTTGCGGGGTTTTACAAAAACTACGAAATAGGGTGACCTCACCGGCATTTTCTGACGTCTTTTTTGAGCTCTAGGGGGTTCGGATTTTTTTAGGAAACCCCCCTTGGGATGGGGAAACGGGAAAAACCTGCTCATCCCGGCCCAAAACTTCCTGGGGTGAAAAATTAAAAACCGCGCGCCCGGGGTTAGCGGGGGTTACAATACTACGGAATATGATGACGCTCACCTTGCATTTCTGACGCCCATTTTAAGCTGCAGGAGGTTCGGATTTTTTTGGGGGGCCCCTCCAGGGGGATTGATAAACGGGAAAAACCCTGCCTTTCCGGGGAAAAACTTCACGGTGAAAAATTTAAACCCGCGCTTTCCGCGATGCGGGGTTTACAATATTGAAATATGGTGACGTCACCGTGCATTTTAAAAGTTTTCTGAGCTGCTAGGAGGTTGGGGTTTTTTTGGGCCCCTCCTTTTGGAGTGATCAACGGGAAAAACCCTCCCTCTTTCCCCGGAAAAACTTCCATGGGTTTTAAAACTTTTTAAACGCGGCCCGGGGGGGGACCCGTGGTTACAAAAAACTAGGGAAATAAGGGTAAAGTTTACCGTGCTTTTTCTGACGTTTTTTCTAAAAGCTGCTAGGGGGTTTCCCCGGAAATTTTTTGAGGTCCCCCTTGGGTTTGTGATCACGGGAAAAACCTGTCTTTTTCCGAAAATTCCAGGGTTTGAACAATTAACCGCCCGTCCGGGGTAGCTTGGTTACAATACAGGATTTGGTGAGCTCACCGTGCAGTTTGACGTTTTTTTTAGAGTTCTAGGAGGTTCGGTTTTTTTGGCCCACCCCCCTTTGGGGATGGGGTAAACGGGGAAAGCCTACTCATTCCGGGCAAAATTTCCCTGGGTTAAACCCCTTTACCCCCCGTCTGCGGTAGCGTGGTTAAAAATAACGGAATTGGGGGACGTCACCGTGCATTTCTAAATTTCCTTTTAGAGTGTAGGGGGTTTTCGGATTTTTTGGGGGCCCCTTTCCAAATGGGTTTGATAACGGGAAAAACCTGTCATTCCCCCCCCGGGAAAAACTTCCATCGGTGAAAAATTTAAACCGCCCCCTTTCGGATAGCGGGGTTACAATACAACCGGGAATATGGGGGAAGTTTCCCGTGCAGTTCTGAGGGGCATTCTAGAGTTTCCCAGGAGGTTGGGAAAATTTTTTGGGGATCTCCTTTGGGATGTGATAAACGGGAAAAAACCTGTTTTCCCTTCCGACAAATTTTCCATCGGTGAAAAATTTAAAAACCGCGGTCCAGGGTTTCCGTGGTTCCAATACTACGGAATAGGGTTACGCTCCCCGTGCATTTTGACGTCATTTCTAGAGCGTGGGAAAGGTTGGATTTTTTTGAAAAAACCTCCAGTGGCTGTAAAAAAAGGGAAAAAACCTGCTCTTCGGCAAAACTTTCCATCGGGGGAAAAATTTAAACCGCCCCGTCCGGGGTAAGGGGTTTAAAATCTACGGAATAGGGTGACGCTCACCGTCCCAGTTCTGACGACATTTTAAGCGGGCAGGGGGTTTGGAAACCCTTTTGGTCATTTCCCAGGGGGATGTGATCAACGGGGAAAACCTATTTCATTCCGGCAAAATTTTCCACGGGAAAAATTTAAACCCCGCGGGGCCCCGGGTTTGCGGGGTTTCCCAACTACGGAAAAGGGGGGAACCCACCGTGCGTTTGAGGGTCATTTCTAGAGGTAGGAGGTTGGATTTTTTTGGCACCCCCAAATTGGGATGTGACACGGGAAAAACCCTTCTCTCTACGGAAAAAATTCCACCCGGGTGAATAATAACCGCGTGTCCGCGGTAGCGGGGTTTTACAATACTTGGGAAATTTGGGCGACGCTAACCGTGCAGTTCGGACGCCCATTTTTTTTAAGCTGCTAGGGGTTTTCGGATTTTTTTAAAGGCCCCTCCATTGGGATGGATGAACGGGAAAACCGGGCTCATCCCGGCAAACTTCCATCGGTGAAAATTAACCGGGGCGGCGGAAGGTTTGGTTTTACAATACTACGGAATATAAATGACGCTCACCTTGCATTTCGGGACGTCATTTCTAAGTGCTAGGGGGTTTCGGCCCCTTTTGGGGGAAACCCCCCATTTGGGAATGTTTAAACGGGAAAAAACCTCCCCAAAATTCCGGAAAAAATTCCATCGGTGAAAAATTTAAAACCAAGGTCCGCGGTGTCGGGGTTTACAAAAAATAGGATTTGGGACGCTCCCCGGGGCATTTTCCTGACTTCATTTTTTTTTAGGTTGCTAGGAGGTTCGGATTTTTTTTTGGGCACCTCCTTTTGGGAAATCGATCAGAAAGGAAACCTGCTCATTCCGGAAAAATTTCCATCGGTGAAAAATTAAAACGCGCGCCCGCGATAGGTGGTTCAATACTGGGGATTAGGGGGACGCTCCCCGTGCGTTTCGACTTTCCTTTTCTAGAGCTGCTAGGGGTCCGGATTTTTTGGGGCACCTCCTTTGGGAGAGATAAACGGGAAAAACCCTTGCTCTTTTCCGGGCCAAAACTTTCATGGGTTAACATTTCCGCGCGTCCGGGGTTTAGCTGGTTAAAAATACACGGAATTTGGTTTGACCCCAAACCGTGCAGTTTGAGTCATTTTTTTAAAAGCTGCTAGGATTTTTCGGTTTTTTTTTGAGCACCCCCCTTTGGGAGTGTTTCAACGGGAAAAAACCTCTCATCCCGGCAAAATTTCCCCGGGTGAAAAATTTAAACCCCGCGTGCCCGGGGTAGCGTGGTTACAAAAATTTTTCGGAATATGGGACGCTCACCGGGAAAGTTTTTGACTCATTTCTAGAGGGGGCCCTAGGGGGTTTGGGGGATCTTTTTGGGAAACCCCCCTTTGGTCTGATCCAGGAAACCTGCTCTTTCCCGGAAAAAACTTCCACCCGGTGAACAATTAAACGCGCGCCCCCGCGTTACCCGTGGTTACAATACTAGGATTATGGTGACGCTCACCGTCCCTTTTCTGAGTTTCCCTAGAGCTGCTAGGAGGTCCGGTCTTTTTAAAGCACCTCCTTTGGGTTGAGAAAAACGGGGAAAACCCCTGCCCCATTCCGGAAAAACTTTCCCCGGTTTAAAACTTTTCCCCCAACCGCGTTCCGCGGTAGCGTGGTTACAATACTACGATATGGTGACGCTCAACGTGCATTCTGACGTCATTTCTAGAGCTGCTAGGAGGTTCGATCTTTTGGGCACCTCCAATGGGATGTGATGAACAGGAAAACCTGCTCATTCCGGCAAAACTTCCATCGGTGAACAATTAAACGCGCGTCGCGATAGCGTGGTTACAATACTACGGAATATGGCGACGCTCACCGTGCAGTTCTGACGTCATTTCTAGAGCTGCTAGGAGGTTCGGATCCTTTTGGGCACCTCCAGTGGGATGTGATGAACAGGAAAACCTGCTCATTCCGGCGAAACTTCCATCGGTGAACAATTAACCGCGCGTCCACGGTAGCGTGGTTACAATACTACGGAATATGATGACGCTCACCTTGCAGTTCTGACGTCATTTCTAAAGCTGCTAGGAGGTTCGGATATTTTCGGGCACCTCCAGTGGGATATGATCAACAGGAAAACCTGCTCATTCCGGCAAAACTTCCATCGGTGAACAATTAAACACGCGTCCGCGATAGCGTGGTTACAATACTAGGATTATGGTGACGCTCACCGTGCAGTTCTGACGTCATTTCTAGAGCTGCTAGGAGGTCCGGATCTTTTTGAGCACCTCCATTGGGATGAGATAAACGGGGAAAACCGTCATTCCGGCAAAACTTTCATCGGTTAACATTTACCGCGCGTCCGCGGTAGCGTGGTTACAATACTACGGAATATGGTGACGCTCACTGTGCAGTTCTGACGCATTCTGAGCTGCTAGGGGGTTTTCGGATTTTTTGAGGATCTCCTTTGGGATTGATCAACAGGAAAACCTGCTCATTCCGGCAAAACTTCCATCGGTGAACAATTAACCGCGCGTTCGCGATAGCGTGGTTACAATACTACGGAATATGGGACGCTTACGTGCAGTTCTGACGTCATTTTTTAGAGCTGCTAGGAGCTTCGGATCTTTTTGCGGATCTCCTATTGGGATGTGATCAACAGGAAAACCTGCTCATTCCGACGAAACTTCCACCGGTGAACAATTAACGCGCGTCCGCGGTAG
>NW_022982463.1:260448-293801 GCF_902652985.1 Pecten maximus
CACGCGTCCCCGCGGAGCGAGGTTACAATCACGGAATATGGTGACGCTCACCGTGCAGTTCTGACGTCATTTCTAGAGCTGCTAGAGGTTCGGATCTTTTTGGGCACCTCCATTGGATGGATCAACAGGAAAACCTGCTCATTCCGGCAAAACTTCCATCGGTGAACAATTAACCGCGCGTCGCGGTAGCGTGGTTACAATACTACGGAATATGATGACGCTCACCGTGCAGTTCTGACGTCATTTCTAGAGCTGCTAGGAGGTTCGGATCTTTTTGGGCACCTCCATTTGGATGTGATCAACAGGAAAACCTGCTCATTCCGGCAAAACTTGCATCGGTGAACAATTAACCGCGCGTCCGCGATAGCGTGGTTACAATACTACGGAATATGGTGACGCTCACCGTGCAGTTCTGACGTCATTTCTAGAGCTGCTAGGAGGTTCGGATCTTTTGAGCACCTCCATTGGATGAGATCAACAGGAAAACCTGCTCATTCCGGCAAAACTTCCATCGGTGAACAATTAACCGCGCGTCCGCGGTAGCGTGGTTACAATACTACGGAATATGGTGACGCTCACCGTGCAGTTCTGACGTCATTTCTAGAGCTGCTAGGAGGTTCGGATCTTTTTGGGCACCTCCATTGGATGTGATCAACAGGAAAACCTGCTCATTCCGGCAAAACTTCCATCGGTGAACAATTAACCGCGCGTCCGCGGTAGCGTGGTTACAATACTACGGAATATGGTGACGCTCACCGTGCAGTTCTGACGTCATTTCTAGAGCTGCTAGGAGGTTCGGATCTTTTTGGGCACCTCCAGTGGGATGTGATCAACAGGAAAACCTGCTCATTCCGGCAAAACTTCCATCGGTGAACAATTAACCGCGCGTCCGCGTTAGCGTGGTTACAATACTACGGAATATGTTGACGCTCACCGTGCAGTTCTGACGTCATTTCTAGAGCTGCTAGGAGGTTCGGATCTTTTTGGGCACCTCCATTTGGATGTGATAAACAGGAAAACCTGCTCATTCCGGCAAAACTTCCATCGGTGAACAATTAACCGCGCGTCCGCGGTAGCGTGGTTACAATACTACGGAATATGGTGACGCTCACCGTGCAGTTCTGACGTCATTTCTAGAGCTGCTAGGAGGTTCGGATCTTTTTGGGCACCTCCAGTGGGATGTGATCAACAGGAAAACCTGCTCATTCCGGCAAAACTTCCATCGGTGAACAATTAACCGCGCGTCCGCGGTAGCGTGGTTACAATACTACGGAATATGGTGACGCTCACCGTGCAGTTCTGACGTCATTTCTAGAGCTGCTAGGAGGTTCGGATCTTTTTGGGCACCTCCATTGGGATGTGATCAACAGGAAAACCTGCTCATTCCGGCAAAACTTCCATCGGTGAACAATTAACCGCGCGTCCGCGGTAGCGTGGTTACAATACTACGGAATATGGTGACGCTCACCGTGCAGTTCTGACGTCATTTCTAGAGCTGCTAGGAGGTTCGGATCTTTTTGAGCACCTCCATTGGGATGTGATCAACAGGAAAACCTGCTCATCCCGGCAAAACTTCCATCGGTGAACAATTAACCGCGCGTCCGCGGTAGCGTGGTTACAATACTACGGAATATGGTGACGCTCACCGTGCAGTTCTGACGTCATTTCTAGAGCTGCTAGGAGGTTCGGATCTTTTTGGGCACCTCCATTGGGATGTGATCAACAGGAAAACCTGCTCATTCCGGCAAAACTTCCATCGGTGAACAATTAACCGCGCGTCCGCGGTAGCGTGGTTACAATACTACGGAATATGGTGACGCTCACCGTGCAGTTCTGACGTCATTTCTAGAGCTGCTAGGAGGTTCGGATCCTTTTGGGCACCTCCAGTGGGATGTGATCAACAGGAAAACCTGCTCATTCCGGCAAAACTTCCATCGGTGAACAATTAACCGCGCGTCCGCGGTAGCGTGGTTACAATACTACGGAATATGGTGACGCTCACCGTGCAGTTCTGACGTCATTTCTAGAGCTGCTAGGAGGTTCGGATCTTTTTGGGCACCCCCATTGGGATGTGATCAACAGGAAAACCTGCTCATTCCGGCAAAACTTCCATCGGTGAACAATTAACCGCGCGTCCGCGGTAGCGTGGTTACAATACTACGGAATATGGTGACGCTCACCGTGCAGTTCTGACGTCATTTCTAGAGCTGCTAGGAGGTTCGGATCTTTTTGGGCACCTCCATTGGGATGTGATCAACAGGAAAACCTGCTCATTCCGGCAAAACTTCCATCGGTGAACAATTAACCGCGCGTCCGCGGTAGCGTGGTTACAATACTACGGAATATGGTGACGCTCACCGTGCAGTTCTGACGTCATTTCTAGAGCTGCTAGGAGGTTCGGATCTTTTTGAGGCACCTCCAGTGGGATATGATCAACAGGAAAACCTGCTCATTCCGGCAAAACTTCCATCGGTGAACAATTAACCGCGCGTCCGCGGTAGCGTGGTTACAATACTATGGAATATGGTGACGCTCACCGTGCAGTTCTGACGTCATTTCTAGAGCTGCTAGGAGGTTCGGATCTTTTTGGGCACCTCCATTGGGATGTGATCAACAGGAAAACCTGCTCATTCCGGCAAAACTTCCATCGGTGAACAATTAACCGCGCGTCCGCGGTAGCGTGGTTACAATACTACGGAATATGGTGACGCTCACCGTGCAGTTCTGACGTCATTTCTAGAGCTGCTAGGAGGTTCGGATCTTTTTGAGCACCTCCAGTGGGATGTGATCAACAGGAAAACCTGCTCATTCCGGCAAAACTTCCATCGGTGAACAATTAACCGCGCGTCCGCGGTAGCGTGGTTACAATACTACGGAATATGGTGACGCTCACCGTGCAGTTCTGACGTCATTTCTAGAGCTGCTAGGAGGTTCGGATCTTTTTGAGCACCTCCATTGGGATGTGATCAACAGGAAAACCTGCTCATCCCGGCAAAACTTCCATCGGTGAACAATTAACCGCGCGTCCGCGGTAGCGTGGTTACAATACTACGGAATATGGTGACGCTCACCGTGCAGTTCTGACGTCATTTCTAGAGCTGCTAGGAGGTTCGGATCTTTTTGAGCACCTCCAGTGGGATGTGATCAACAGGAAAACCTGCTCATTCCGGCAAAACTTCCATCGGTGAACAATTAACCGCGCGTCCGCGGTAGCGTGGTTACAATACTACGGAATATGGTGACGCTCACCGTGCAGTTCTGACGTCATTTCTAGAGCTGCTAGGAGGTTCGGATCTTTTTGGGCACCTCCATTTGGATGTGATCAACAGGAAAACCTGCTCATTCCGGCAAAACTTCCATCGGTGAACAATTAACCGCGCGTCCGCGGTAGCGTGGTTACAATACTACGGAATATGGTGACGCTCACCGTGCAGTTCTGACGTCATTTCTAGAGCTGCTAGGAGGTTCGGATCTTTTTGGGCACCTCCATTGGGATGTGATCAACAGGAAAACCTGCTCATTCCGGCAAAACTTCCATCGGTGAACAATTAACCGCGCGTCCGCGGTAGCGTGGTTACAATACTACGGAATATGGTGACGCTCACCGTGCAGTTCTGACGTCATTTCTAGAGCTGCTAGGAGGTTCGGATCTTTTTGGGCACCTCCATTGGGATGTGATCAACAGGAAAACCTGCTCATTCCGGCAAAACTTCCATCGGTGAACAATTAACCGCGCGTCCGCGGTAGCGTGGTTACAATACTACAGAATATGGTGACGCTCACCGTGCAGTTCTGACGTCATTTCTAGAGCTGCTAGGAGGTTCGGATCTTTTTGGGCACCTCCAGTGGGATGTGATCAACAGGAAAACCTGCTCATTCCGGCAAAACTTCCATCGGTGAAAAATACCGCGCGTCCGCGGTAGCGTGGTTACAATACTACGGAAGATGGTGACGCTCAACGTGCAGTTCTGACGTCAATTTCTAGAGCTGCTAGGAGGTTCGGATCTTTTTGGCACCTCCATTGCGGATGTGATAAACGGAAAACCTGCTCATCCGGCAAAACTTCCATCGGTGAACAATTAACCGCGCTGTCCGCGGTATGACGTGGTTACAATACTACGGAATATGGTGACGCTTAACGTGCAGTTCTGACGTCATTTCTAGAGCTGCTAGGAGGTTCGGATCTTTTTGGGCACCTCCAGTGGGCATGTGATACAAACAGGAAAACCTGCTCATCTCGGCAAAACTTCCATCGGTTGAACAATTAACCGCGCGTCCGCGGTATAGCGTGGTTTACAATACTAGGCATATGGTGACGCTCACCGTGCAGTTCTGACGTCATTTCTAGAGCTGCTAGGAGGTTCGGATCTTTTGGGCACCTCCATTGGATGTAGATCAACAGGAAAACCTGCTCATTCCGGCAAAACTTCATCGGTGAACATGTAACCACGCGTCCCCGGTAGCGTGGTTACAATACTACGGAATATGGTGACGCTCAACGTGCAGTTCTGACGTCATTTCTAGAGCTGCTAGGAGGTTCGGATCTTTTGGGCACCTCCAGTGGGATGTGATCAACAGGAAAACCTGCTCATTCCGGCAAAACTTCCATCGGTGAAACAATTACCGCGCGTCCGCGGTAGCGTGGTTACAATACACGGAATATGGTGACGCTTCACCGTGCAGTTCTGACCGTCATTTCTAGAGCTTGCTAGGAGGTTCGGATCTTTTTGGGCACCTCCATTGGGATGTGATAACAGGAAAACCTGCTCATTCCGGCAAAAACTTCCATCGGTGAACAATTAACCGCGCGCTCCGGGATAGCGTGGTTACAATACTACGGAATATGGTGACGCTCACGTGCAGTTCTGACGTCATTTCTAGAGCTGCTAGGAGGTTCGGATCTTTTTGGGCACCTCCAGTGGCATGTGATCAACAGGAAAACCTGCTCATTCCGGCAAAACTTCCATCGGTGAACAATTAACCGCGCGTCCGCGGTAGCGTGGTTACAATACTACGGAATATGGTGACGCTCACCTTGCAGTTCTGACGTCATTTCTAGAGCTGCTAGGAGGTTCGGATCTTTTGGGCACCTCCATTTGGAGGTGATCAACAGGAAAACCTGCCTCATTCCGGACAAAACTTCCATCGGTGAACAATTAACCGCGCTGTCCGCGTAGCGTGGTTACAATACTACGGAATATGGTGACGCTCACGTGCAGTTCTGACGTCATTTCTAGAGCTGCTAGGAGGTCGGATCTTTTTGAGCACCTCCATTGGGATGAGATCAACTGGAAAACCTGCTCATTCCGGCAAAACTTCCATCGGTGAACAATTAACCGCGCGTCCGGTTAGCGTGGTTACAATACTACGGAATATGGTGACGCCACCGTGCAGTTCTGACGTCATTTCTAGAGCTGCTAGGAGGTTCGGATCTTTTTGAGCACCTCCAGTGGGAGTGATCAACAGGAAAACCTGCTCATCCCGGCAAAACTTCCATCGGTGAACAATTAACCGCGCTGTCCGCGATAGCGTGGTTACAATACTACGGAATATGTGACGCTCACCGTGCAGTTCTGACGTCATTTCTAGAGCTGCTAGGAGGTTCGGATCTTTTTGGGCACCTCCATTGGGATGTGATAAACAGGAAAACCTGCTCATTCCGGCAAAACTTCCATCGGTGAACAATTAACCGCGCGTCCGCGGTAGCGTGGTTACAATACTACGGAATATGGTGACGCTCACCGTGCAGTTCTGACGTCATTTCTAGAGCTGCTAGGAGGTTCGGATCTTTTTGGGCACCTCCATTGGGATGTGATCAACAGGAAAACCTGCTCATTCCGGCAAAACTTCCATCGGTGAACAATTAACCGCGCGTCCGCGGTAGCGTGGTTAGAATACTACGGAATATGGTGACGCTCACCGTGCAGTTCTGACGTCATTTCTAGAGCTGCTAGGAGGTTCGGATCTTTTTGGGCACCTCCAGTGGGATGTGATCAACAGGAAAACCTGCTCATTCCGGCAAAACTTCCATCGGTGAACAATTAACCGCGCGTCCGCGGTAGCGTGGTTACAATACTACGGAATATGGTGACGCTCACCGTGCAGTTCTGACGTCATTTCTAGAGCTGCTAGGAGGTTCGGATCTTTTTGGGCACCTCCAGTGGGATGTGATCAACAGGAAAACCTGCTCATTCCGGCAAAACTTCCATCGGTGAACAATTAACCGCGCGTCCGCGGTAGCGTGGTTACAATACTACGGAATATGGTGACGCTCACCGTGCAGTTCTGACGTCATTTCTAGAGCTGCTAGGAGGTTCGGATCTTTTTGAGCACCTCCATTGGGATGTGATCAACAGGAAAACCTGCTCATTCCGGCAAAACTTCCATCGGTGAACAATTAACCGCGCGTCCGCGGTAGCGTGGTTACAATACTACGGAATATGGTGACGCTCACCGTGCAGTTCTGACGTCATTTCTAGAGCTGCTAGGAGGTTCGGATCTTTTTGAGCACCTCCAGTGGGATGTGATCAACAGGAAAACCTGCTCATTCCGGCAAAACTTCCATCGGTGAACAATTAACCGCGCGTCCGCGGTAGCGTGGTTACAATACTACGGAATATGGTGACGCTCACCGTGCAGTTCTGACGTCATTTCTAGAGCTGCTAGGAGGTTCGGATCTTTTTGGGCACCTCCATTGGGATGTGATCAACAGGAAAACCTGCTCATTCCGGCAAAACTTCCATCGGTGAACAATTAACCGCGCGTCCGCGGTAGCGTGGTTACAATACTACGGAATATGGTGACGCTCACCGTGCAGTTCTGACGTCATTTCTAGAGCTGCTAGGAGGTTCGGATCTTTTTGAGCACCTCCATTGGGATGTGATCAACTGGAAAACCTGCTCATCCCGGCAAAACTTCCATCGGTGAACAATTAACCGCGCGTCCGCGGTAGCGTGGTTACAATACTACGGAATATGGTGACGCTCACCGTGCAGTTCTGACGTCATTTCTAGAGCTGCTAGGAGGTTCGGATCTTTTTGGGCACCTCCAGTGGGATGTGATCAACAGGAAAACCTGCTCATTCCGGCAAAACTTCCATCGGTGAACAATTAACCGCGCGTCCGCGGTAGCGTGGTTACAATACTACGGAATATGGTGACGCTCACCGTGCAGTTCTGACGTCATTTCTAGAGCTGCTAGGAGGTTCGGATCTTTTTGGGCACCTCCATTGGGATGTGATCAACAGGAAAACCTGCTCATTCCGGCAAAACTTCCATCGGTGAACAATTAACCGCGCGTCCGCGGTAGCGTGGTTACAATACTACGGAATATGGTGACGCTCACCGTGCAGTTCTGACGTCATTTCTAGAGCTGCTAGGAGGTTCGGATCTTTTTACGCACCTCCATTGGGATGTGATCAACAGGAAAACCTGCTCATTCCTGCAAAACTTCCATCGGTGAACAATCAACCGCGCGTCCGCGGTAGCGTGGTTACAATACTATGGAATATGGTGACGCTCACCGTGCAGTTCTGACGTCATTTCTAGAGCTGCTAGGAGGTTCGGATCTTTTTGGGCACCTCCATTGGGATGTGATCAACAGGAAAACCTGCTCATTCCGGCAAAACTTCCATCGGTGAACAATTAACCGCGCGTCCGCGGTAGCGTGGTTACAATACTACGGAATATGGTGACGCTCACCGTGCAGTTCTGACGTCATTTCTAGAGCTGCTAGGAGGTTCGGATCTTTTTGGGCACCTCCATTGGGATGTGATCAACAGGAAAACCTGCTCATTCCGGCAAAACTTCCATCGGTGAACAATTAACCGCGCGTCCGCGGTAGCGTGGTTACAATACTACGGAATATGGTGACGCTCACCGTGCAGTTCTGACGTCATTTCTAGAGCTGCTAGGAGGTTCGGATCTTTTTGGGCACCTCCAGTGGGATGTGATGAACAGGAAAACCTGCTCATTCCGGCAAAACTTCCATCGGTGAACAATTAACCGCGCGTCCGCGGTAGCGTGGTTACAATACTACGGAATATGGTGACGCTCACCGTGCAGTTCTGACGTCATTTCTGGAGCTGCTAGGAGGTTCGGATCTTTTTGGGCACCTCCATTGGGATGTGATCAACAGGAAAACCTGCTCATTCCGGCAAAACTTCCATCGGTGAACAATTAACCGCGCGTCCGCGGTAGCGTGGTTACAATACTACGGAATATGGTGACGCTCACCGTGCAGTTCTGACGTCATTTCTAGAGCTGCTAGGAGGTTCGGATCTTTTTGGGCACCTCCATTGGGATGTGATCAACAGGAAAACCTGCTCATTCCGGCAAAACTTCCATCGGTGAACAATTAACCGCGCGTCCGCGGTAGCGTGGTTACAATACTACGGAATATGGTGACGCTCACCGTGCAGTTCTGACGTCATTTCTAGAGCTGCTAGGAGGTTCGGATCTTTTTGGGCACCTCCATTGGGATGTGATCAACAGGAAAACCTGCTCATTCCGGCAAAACTTCCATCGGTGAACAATTAACCGCGCGTCCGCGGTAGCGTGGTTACAATACTACGGAATATGGTGACGCTCACCGTGCAGTTCTGACGTCATTTCTAGAGCTGCTAGGAGGTTCGGATCTTTTTGGGCACCTCCATTTGGATGTGATCAACAGGAAAACCTGCTCATTCCGGCAAAACTTCCATCGGTGAACAATTAACCGCGCGTCCGCGGTAGCGTGGTTACAATACTACGGAATATGGTGACGCTCACCGTGCAGTTCTGACGTCATTTCTAGAGCTGCTAGGAGGTTCGGATCTTTTTGAGCACCTCCAGTGGGATGTGATCAACAGGAAAACCTGCTCATTCCGGCAAAACTTCCATCGGTGAACAATTAACCGCGCGTCCGCGGTAGCGTGGTTACAATACTACGGAATATGGTGACGCTCACCGTGCAGTTCTGACGTCATTTCTAGAGCTGCTAGGAGGTTCGGATCTTTTTGAGCACCTCCATTGGGATGAGATCAACAGGAAAACCTGCTCATTCCGGCAAAACTTCCATCGGTGAACAATTAACCGCGCGTCCGCGATAGCGTGGTTACAATACTACGGAATATGGTGACGCTCACCGTGCAGTTCTGACGTCATTTCTAGAGCTGCTAGGAGGTTCGGATCTTTTTGGGCACCTCCAGTGGGATGTGATCAACAGGAAAACCTGCTCATTCCGGCAAAACTTCCATCGGTGAACAATTAACCGCGCGTCCGCGGTAGCGTGGTTACAATACTACGGAATATGGTGACGCTCACCGTGCAGTTCTGACGTCATTTCTAGAGCTGCTAGGAGGTTCGGATCTTTTTGGGCACCTCCATTTGGATGTGATCAACAGGAAAACCTGCTCATTCCGGCAAAACTTCCATCGGTGAACAATTAACCGCGCGTCCGCGGTAGCGTGGTTACAATACTACGGAATATGGTGACGCTCACCGTGCAGTTCTGACGTCATTTCTAGAGCTGCTAGGAGGTTCGGATCTTTTTGAGCACCTCCATTGGGATGATGATCAACAGGAAAACCTGCTCATTCCGGCAAAACTTCCATCGGTGAACATTTAACCACGCGTCCGCGGTAGCGTGGTTACAATACTACGGAATATGGTGACGCTCAACGTGCAGTTCTGACGTCATTTCTAGAGCTGCTAGGAGGTTCGGATCTTTTTGGGCACCTCCATTGGGATGTGATCAACAGGAAAACATAATGATTTCGGCAAAACTTCCATCGGTGAACAATTAACCACGCGTCCGCGGTAGCGTGGTTACAATACTACGAATATGGTGACGCTCAACGTGCAGTTCTGACGTCATTTCTAGAGCTGCTAGGAGCTTCGGATCTTTTTAGGCACCTCCATTGGGATGTGATCAACAGGAAAATCTCCTTCCGGCAAAACTTCCATCGGTGAACAATTAACCGCGCGTCCGCGGTAGCGTGGTTACAATACTACGGAATATGGTGACGCTCACCGTGCAGTTCTGACGTCATTTCTAGAGCTGCTAGGAGGTTCGGATATTTTTAGGCACCTCCATTGGGATGTGATGAACAGGAAAACCTGCTCATCCCGGCAAAACTTCCATCGGTGAACAATTAACCGCGCGTCCGCGGTAGCGTGGTTACAATACTACGGAATATGGTGACGCTCACCGTGCAGTTCTGACGTCATTTCTAGAGCTGCTAGGAGGTTCGGATCTTTTTGGGCACCTCCATTGGGATGTGATCAACAGGAAAACCTGCTCATTCCGGCAAAACTTCCATCGGTGAACAATTAACCGCGCGTCCGCGGTAGCGTGGTTACAATACTACGGAATATGGTGACGCTCACCGTGCAGTTCTGACGTCATTTCTAGAGCTGCTAGGAGGTTCGGATCTTTTTGGGCACCTCCATTTGGATGTGATCAACAGGAAAACCTGCTCATTCCGGCAAAACTTCCATCGGTGAACAATTAACCGCGCGTCCGCGGTAGCGTGGTTACAATACTACGGAATATGGTGACGCTCACCGTGCAGTTCTGACGTCATTTCTAGAGCTGCTAGGAGGTTCGGATCTTTTTGAGCACCTCCAGTGGGATGTGATCAACAGGAAAACCTGCTCATTCCGGCAAAACTTCCATCGGTGAACAATTAACCGCGCGTCCGCGGTAGCGTGGTTACAATACTACGGAATATGGTGACGCTCACCGTGCAGTTCTGACGTCATTTCTAGAGCTGCTAGGAGGTTCGGATCTTTTTGGGCACCTCCATTGGGATGTGATCAACAGGAAAACCTGCTCATTCCGGCAAAACTTCCATCGGTGAACAATTAACCGCGCGTCCGCGATAGCGTGGTTACAATACTACGGAATATGGTGACGCTCACCGTGCAGTTCTGACGTCATTTCTAGAGCTGCTAGGAGGTTCGGATCTTTTTGGGCACCTCCAGTGGGATGTGATCAACAGGAAAACCTGCTCATTCCGGCAAAACTTCCATCGGTGAACAATTAACCGCGCGTCCGCGGTAGCGTGGTTACAATACTACGGAATATGGTGACGCTCACCGTGCAGTTCTGACGTCATTTCTAGAGCTGCTAGGAGGTTCGGATCTTTTTGGGCACCTCCATTGGGATGTGATCAACAGGAAAACCTGCTCATTCCGGCAAAACTTCCATCGGTGAACAATTAACCGCGCGTCCGCGGTAGCGTGGTTACAATACTACGGAATATGGTGACGCTCACCGTGCAGTTCTGACGTCATTTCTAGAGCTGCTAGGAGGTTCGGATCTTTTTGAGCACCTCCAGTGGGATGTGATCAACAGGAAAACCTGCTCATTCCGGCAAAACTTCCATCGGTGAACAATTAACCGCGCGTCCGCGGTAGCGTGGTTACAATACTACGGAATATGGTGACGCTCACCGTGCAGTTCTGACGTCATTTCTAGAGCTGCTAGGAGGTTCGGATCTTTTTGGGCACCTCCATTGGGATGTGATCAACAGGAAAACCTGCTCATTCCGGCAAAACTTCCATCGGTGAACAATTAACCGCGCGTCCGCGGTAGCGTGGTTACAATACTACGGAATATGGTGACGCTCACCGTGCAGTTCTGACGTCATTTCTAGAGCTGCTAGGAGGTTCGGATCTTTTTGGGCACCTCCAGTGGGATGTGATCAACAGGAAAACCTGCTCATTCCGGCAAAACTTCCATCGGTGAACAATTAACCGCGCGTCCGCGGTAGCGTGGTTACAATACTACGGAATATGGTGACGCTCACCGTGCAGTTCTGACGTCATTTCTAGAGCTGCTAGGAGGTTCGGATCTTTTTGGGCACCTCCATTGGGATGTGATCAACAGGAAAACCTGCTCATTCCGGCAAAACTTCCATCGGTGAACAATTAACCGCGCGTCCGCGGTAGCGTGGTTACAATACTACGGAATATGGTGACGCTCACCGTGCAGTTCTGACGTCATTTCTAGAGCTGCTAGGAGGTTCGGATCTTTTTGAGCACCTCCAGTGGGATGAGATCAACAGGAAAACCTGCTCATTCCGGCAAAACTTCCATCGGTGAACAATTAACCGCGCGTCCGCGGTAGCGTGGTTACAATACTACGGAATATGGTGACGCTCACCGTGCAGTTCTGACGTCATTTCTAGAGCTGCTAGGAGGTTCGGATCTTTTTGGGCACCTCCAGTGGGATGTGATCAACAGGAAAACCTGCTCATTCCGGCAAAACTTCCATCGGTGAACAATTAACCGCGCGTCCGCGGTAGCGTGGTTACAATACTACGGAATATGGTGACGCTCACCGTGCAGTTCTGACGTCATTTCTAGAGCTGTTAGGAGGTTCGGATCTTTTTGGGCACCTCCAGTGGGATGTGATCAACAGGAAAACCTGCTCATTCCGGCAAAACTTCCATCGGTGAACAATTAACCGCGCGTCCGCGGTAGCGTGGTTACAATACTACGGAATATGGTGACGCTCACCGTGCAGTTCTGACGTCATTTCTAGAGCTGCTAGGAGGTTCGGATCTTTTTGGGCACCTCCATTGGGATGTGATCAACAGGAAAACCTGCTCATTCCGGCAAAACTTCCATCGGTGAACAATTAACCGCGCGTCCGCGGTAGCGTGGTTACAATACTACGGAATATGGTGACGCTCACCGTGCAGTTCTGACGTCATTTCTAGAGCTGCTAGGAGGTTCGGATCTTTTTGGGCACCTCCATTGGGATGAGATCAACAGGAAAACCTGCTCATTCCGGCAAAACTTCCATCGGTGAACAATACACCGCGCGTCCGCGGTAGCGTGGTTACAATACTACGGAATATGGTGACGCTCACCGTGCAGTTCTGACGTCATTTCTAGAGCTGCTAGGAGGTTCGGATCGTTTTGAGCACCTCCATTGGGATGAGATAAACAGGAGAGAGAAGAAAATGGGAATTGAGGGGAACTGGCGGAATCGGTAGTATGGGTGGGAGGGGCTGCTTGGGGGGGGTGTCTGATGGGAAGGGGGGGGGGGAAGGGAGGGGACGGAGAAAGAGGGGGAGGGGGTAGTCGAGTCCAGGGGCAGGGGAATGGGTTGGAGATTTGACATTTAGGAATACGGGAAGTCGGGGGGAGGAAGGGAGATGAAACAGGTAGTAGTGTGAGGAGTCAGACTATGATCCTCATATACGGGTTTGGGGAATATTACGTGTACGAGAGGAGAAGACGGTTTGGAAGGGGGAGTAGGTGGGGGTGAGTGGGGAAAGTGGTGAGATGGGGAGAGAGGGAGTGAAGAGATAGGTAAGCAGGGAAGTTGAAGTGAAATAGCCGTGCAGGAGTGCGGGTTGGGATGGGATGATGCAAGTATGATAAGAGCGGAGGCGAAAAAGGGGGGAGGGAAGTGGGGAGAGAGAACTGATGAGAGTGGGAAGAGGATGACCCGCGTCCCGCGATTGCTGTGGTTTACAAAATACGGAATATGATGACGCTCCCATGCAGTTCTGACGTCATTTCTAGAAGCTTGCTAGGAGGTTCGGATCTTTCTGTCCACCTCCAGTGGGATATGGACAAACAGGAAAAAAATGCTCATTCCGGCAAAATTCCATCGGTGGAACAATAACCGCGCGCCGCGTAGCGTGGTTACAATACTAGAATATGATGACGCTCACCTGCAGTTCTGACGTCCATTTCTAGATCTGCCTAGGAGGTTCGGGATCTTTTTGATGCCACCTCCAGTGGGATTGATGCAACAGGAAAACCTGCTCATTCCGGCAAAACTTCCATCGGTGAACAATTAACCGCGCGTCCGCGGTAGCGTGGTTACAATACTACGGAATATGGTGACGCTCACCGTGCAGTTCTGACGTCATTTCTAGAGCTGCTAGGAGGTTCGGATCTTTTTGGGCACCTCCAGTGGGATGTGATCAACAGGAAAACCTGCTCATTCCGGCAAAACTTCCATCGGTGAACAATTAACCGCGCGTCCGCGGTAGCGTGGTTACAATACTACGGAATATGGTGACGCTCACCGTGCAGTTCTGACGTCATTTCTAGAGCTGCTAGGAGGTTCGGATCTTTTTGGGCACCTCCATTGGGATGTGATCAACAGGAAAACCTGCTCATTCCGGCAAAACTTCCATCGGTGAACAATTAACCGCGCGTCCGCGGTAGCGTGGTTACTATACTACGGAATATGGTGACGCTCACCGTGCAGTTTTGACGTCATTTCTAGAGCTGCTAGGAGGTTCGGATCTTTTTGGGCACCTCCAGTGGGATGTGATCAATAGGAAAACCTGCTCATCCAGGCAAAACTTCCATCGGTGAACAATTAACCGCGCGTCCGCGGTAGCGTGGTTACAATACTACGGAATATGGTGACGCTCACCGTGCAGTTCTGACGTCATTTCTAGAGCTGCTAGGAGGTTCGGATCTTTTTGAGCACCTCCATTGGGATGATATCGACAGGAAAACCTGCTCATTCCGGCAAAACTTCCATCGGTGAACAATTAACCGCGCGTCCGCGGTAGCGTGGTTACAATACTACGGAATATGGTGACGCTCACCGTGCAGTTCTGACGTCATTTCTAGAGCTGCTAGGAGGTTCGGATCTTTTTGAGCACCTCCATTGGGATGTGATCAACAGGAAAACCTGCTCATTCCGGCAAAACTTCCATCGGTGAACAATTAACCGCGCGTCCGCGGTAGCGTGGTTACAATACTACGGAATATGGTGACGCTCACCGTGCAGTTCTGACGTCATTTCTAGAGCTGCTAGGAGGTTCGGATCTTTTTGAGGCACCTCCTGTGGGATGTGATCAACAGGAAAACCTGCTCATTCCGGCAAAACTTCCATCGGTGAACAATTAACCGCGCGTCCGCGATAGCGTGGTTACAATACTACGGAATATGGTTGACGCTCACCGTGCAGTTCTGACGTCATTTCTAGAGCTGCTAGGAGGTCGGATCTTTTTGAGCACCTCCATTGGGATGATGATCAACAGGAAAAACCTGCTCATCCGGCAAAACTTCCATCGGTGAACAATTAACCGCGCGTCCGCGTTAGCGTGGTTATCAATACTACGAATATGGTGACGCTTCACCGTGCAGTTTCTGACGTAATTTCTAGAGCTGCTTAGGAGGTTCGGATCTTTTTGGCACCTCCATGGATGTGATTAACAGGAAAACCTGCTCATTCCGGCAAAACTTCCATCGGTGAACAATTAACCGCGCGTTCCGCGATAGCGTGGTTACAATACTACGGAATATGGTGACGCTCACTCGTGCAGTTCTGACGTCATTTCTAGAGCTGCTAGGAGGTTCGGATCTTTTTGAGCACCTCCATTGGGATGATGATCAACTTGGAAAACTGCTCAATTCCGGCAAAACTTCCATCGGTGAACAATTAACCGCGCGTCCGCGGTAGCGTGGTTACAATACTACGGAATATGGTGACGCTCACCGTGCAGTTCTGACGTCATTTCTAGAGCTGCTAGGAGGTTCGGATCTTTTTGGGCACCTCCATTGGATGTGATCAACAGGAAAACCTGCTCATTCCGGCAAAACTTCCATCGGTGAACAATTAACCGCGCGTCCGCGGTAGCGTGGTTACAATACTACGGAATATGGTGACGCTCACCGTGCAGTTCTGACGTCATTTCTAGAGCTGCTAGGAGGTTCGGATCTTTTTGAGCACCTCCATTGGGATGAGATCAACAGGAAAACCTGCTCATTCCGGCAAAACTTCCATCGGTGAACAATTAACCGCGCGTCCGCGATAGCGTGGTTACAATACTACGGAATATGGTGACGCTCACCGTGCAGTTCTGACGTCATTTCTAGAGCTGCTAGGAGGTTCGGATCTTTTTGGGCACCTCCATTTGGATGTGATCAACAGGAAAACCTGCTCATTCCGGCAAAACTTCCATCGGTGAACAATTAACCGCGCGTCCGCGGTAGCGTGGTTACAATACTACGGAATATGGTGACGCTCACCGTGCAGTTCTGACGTCATTTCTAGAGCTGTTAGGAGGTTCGGATCTTTTTAGGCACCTCCAGTTGGATGTGATCAACAGGAAAAACCTGCTCATTCCGGCAAAACTTCCATCGGTGAACAATTAAACTGCGCGTCCGCGTAGCGTGGTTACATACTACGGAATATGGTGACGCTCACCGTGCAGTTCTGACGTCATTTCCTAGAGCTGCTAGGGGACTTCGGATCTTTTTGAGCACCTCCATTGGGATGTGATAAACAGGAAAACCTGCTCATTCCGGCAAAACTTGCCATCGGTGAACAATTAAACCGCCGGTCCGCGGATAGCGTGGTTACAATACTACGGAATATGGTGGACGCTCACCGTGCAGTTCTGACGTCATTTCTAGAGCTGCTAGGAGGTTCGGATCTTTTTGGGCACCCTCCATTGGATTGATCAACAGGAAAACCTGCTCATTCCGGCAAAACTTCCATCGGTGAACAAGTTTACCGCCGTCCGCGGTAGCGTGGTTACAATACTACGGAATATGGTGACGCTCACCGTGCAGTTCTGACGTCATTTCTAGAGCTGCTAGGAGATCGGATCTTTTTGGGCACCTCCAATTGGGATTGTGATAACAGGAAAACCTGCTCATCCCGGCAAACTTCCATCGTGAACAATTAACCGCGGCGTCCCCTAGGTAGCGTGGTTACAATACTACGAGGAATATGGTGACGCTTACCGTGCAGTTCTGACGTCATTTCTAGAGCTGCTAGGAGGTTCGGATCTTTTTGGGCATCCTCCATTGGGATGTGATCAACTGGAAAACTGCTCATTCCGGCAAAACTTCCATCGGTGAACAATTAACCGCGCTTCCGCGTAGCGTGGTTACAATACTACGGAATATGGTGACGCTCACCGTGCAGTTCTGACGTCATTTCTAGAGCTGCTAGGAGGTTCGGATCTTTTGGCACCTCCAGTTGGGATGATGATCAACAGGAAAACCTGCTCATTCGGCAAAACTTCCATCGGTGAACAATTAACCGCGCGTCCCGCGGTAGCGTGGTTACAATTACTACGGAATATGGTGACGCTCACCGTGCAGTTCTGACGTCATTTCTAGAGCTGCTAGGAGGTTCGGATCTTTTTGAGCACCTCCAATGGGATGATGATCTAACAGGAAACCAGCTCATTCCGGCAAAAACTTTCCATCGGTTGAACAATTAACCGCGCGCCCGCGAGAGCGTGGTTACAATACTACGGAATATGGTGACGCTCACCGTGCAGTTCTGACGTCATTTCTAGAAGCTGCTAGGAGGTTCGGATCTTTTTGAGCACCTCCATTTGGATGAGATCAACAGGAAAACCTAGCTGCATTTCCGGAAAACTTCCATCGGGGAACAATTAACCGCGCGTCCGCGAGAGCGTGGTTAAATACTACGAATATGGTGGACGCTCAACGTGCAGTTCTGACGTCATTTCTAGAGCTGCTAGGAGCTTCGGATCTTTTTGAGGCACCTCCATTGGATGTGATCAACAGGAAAACCGCTCATTTCCGGCAAAACTTCATCGGTGAACAATTAACCGCGCGTACCGCGATAGCGTGGTTACAATACTACGGAATATGGTGACGTTCAACGTGCAGTTCTGACGTCATTTCTAGAGCTGCTAGGAGGTTCGGATCTTTTGGGCACCTCCAGTGGGATGTGATCAACAGGAAAACGTAGCTCATTCGGCAAAACTTCCATCGGTGAACAATTAACCGCGCGTACCGCGATAGCGTGGTTACAATACTACGGAATATGGTGACGCTCACCGTGCAGTTTCTGACGTCATTTCTAGAGCTGCTAGGAGGTTCGGATCTTTTTGGGCACCTCCATTGGGATGATGATCAACAGGAAAACCTGCTCATTCCGGCAAAACTTCCATCGGTGAACAATTAACCGCGCTACCGCGGACGCGTGGTTACAATACTACGGAATATGGTGACGCTCACCGTGCAGTTCTGACGTCATTTCTAGAGCTGCTAGGAGCTTCGGATCTTTTGGGCACCTCCAGTGGGATGTGATCAACAGGAAAACCTGCTCGATTTCGGCAAAACTTCCATCGGTGAACAATTAACCGCGCGTACCGCGGACGCGTGGTACAATACTACGGAATATGGTGACGCTCACGTGCAGTTCTGACGTCATTTCTAGAGCTGCTAGGAGGTTCGGATCTTTTTGAGCACCTCCATTGGGATGTGATCAACAGGAAAACCTTCTCGATTCCGGCAAAACTTCCATCGGTGAACAATTAACCGCGCTACCGCGAACGCGTGGTTACAATACTACGAATATGGTCACGGTCAACGTGCAGTTCTGACGTCATTTCTAGAGCTGCTAGGAGCTTCGGATCTTTTTAGGCACCTCCATTGGGATGTGATCAACAGGAAAACGCTATGATTTCGGCAAAACTTCCATCGGTGAACAATTAACCGCGCTACCGCGGACGCGTGGTTACAATACTACGGAATATGTGACGCTCAACGTGCAGTTCTGACGTCATTTCTAGAGCTGCTAGGAGCTTCGGATCTTTTTGGGCACCTCCATTGGGATGTGATCACAGAAAACGTTATGATTCCGGCAAAACTTCCATCGGTGAACAATAACCGCGCTACCGCGGACGCGTGGTTACAATACTACGGAATATGGTGACGCTCAACGTGCAGTTCTGACGTCATTTCTAGAGCTGCTAGGAGCTTCGGATCTTTTTGGCACCTCCAGTGGGATGTTGATCAACAGGAAAACCTTACTGATTTCCGGCAAAACTTCCATCGGTGAACAATTAACCGCGCTACCGCGGAAGCGTGGTTACAATACTACGGAATATGGTGACGCTCAACGTGCAGTTCTGACGTCATTTCTAGAGCTGCTAGAGGCTTCGGATCTTTTTGGGCACCTCCAGTGGATGTGATCAACAGGAAAAACCGCTCATTCCGGCAAAACTTCCATCGGTGAACAATTAACCGCGCGTCCGCGATAGCGTGGTTACAATACTACGGAATATGGTGACGCTCACCGTGCAGTTTCTTACGTCATTGCTAGAGCTGCTTAGGAGGTTCGGATCTTTTTGAGCACTCCATTGGGATGTAATAAACAGGAAAACCTGCTCATTCCCGGCAAAACTTCCATCGGTGAACAATTAACCGCGTCGTCCGCGGTAGCGTGGTTACAATACTACGGAATATTGGTGACGCCTCACCGTGCAGTTCTGACGTCATTTCTAGAGCTGCTAGGAGGTTCGGATCTTTTTGGCACCTCCATGGGATGTGATAACAGGGAAAACCTGCTCATATCCGGCAAAACTTCCATCGGTGAACAAGTAACCACGCGTCCGCGGTAGCGTGGTTACATACTACGGAATATGGTGACGCTCAACGTGCAGTTCTGACGTCATTTCTAGAGCTGCTAGGAGCTTCGGATCTTTTTGAGCACCTCCAGTGGGATGTGATCACAGGAAAACGTTATGATTCCGGCAAACTTCCATCGGTGAACAATTAACCGCGCTACCGCGGAGCGTGGTTACAATACTACGAATATGGTGACGCTCAACGTGCAGTTCTGACGTCATTTCTAGAGCTGCTAGGAGCTTCGGATCTTTTTGGGCACCTCCATTGGATGTGATCAACAGGAAAACGTATGATTTCGGCAAACTTCCATCGGTTGAACAATTAACCGCGCTACCGCGGACGCGTGGTTACAATACTACGGAATATGGTGACGCTCAACGTGCAGTTCTGACGTCATTTCTAGAGCTGCTAGGAGCTTCGGATCTTTTTGGGCACCTCCAGTGGGATGTGATCAACAGGAAAACCTTATGATTCGGCAAAACTTCCATCGGTGAACAATTAACCGCGCTACCGCGGACGCGTGGTTACAATACTACGGAATATGGTGACGCTCAACGTGCAGTTCTGACGTCATTTCTAGAGCTGCTAGGAGTTCGGATCTTTTTGGGCACCTCCATTGGGATGTGATCAACAGGAAAACGTATGATTTCGGCAAAACTTCCATCGGTGAACAATTAACCGCGCTCCGCGGACGCGTGGTTACAATACTACGGAATATGGTGACGCTCAACGTGCAGTTCTGACGTCATTTCTAGAGCTGCTAGGAGCTTCGGATCTTTTTGGGCACCTCCAGTGGGATGTGATCAACAGGAAACGTATGATTTCGGCAAAACTTCCATCGGTGAACAATTAACCGCGCTACCGCGGAGCGTGGTTACAATACTACGGAATATGGTGACGCTCAACGTGCAGTTCTGACGTCATTTCTAGAGCTGCTAGGAGCTTCGGATCTTTTTGGGCACCTCCATTGGGATGTGATCAACAGGAAAACGTAATGATTTCCGGCAAAACTTCCATCGGTGAACAATTAACCGCGCTACCGCGGACGCGTGGTTACAATACTACGGAATATGGTGACGCTCAACGTGCAGTTCTGACGTCATTTCTAGAGCTGCTAGGAGCTTCGGATCTTTTTGGGCACCTCCAGTGGGATGTGATCAACAGGAAAACAGTTATGATTTCGGCAAAACTTCCATCGGTGAACAATTAACCGCGCTACCGCGGACGCGTGGTTACAATACTACGGAATATGGTGACGCTCAACGTGCAGTTCTGACGTCATTTCTAGAGCTGCTAGGAGCTTCGGATCTTTTTGGGCACCTCCATTGGGATGTGATCAACAGGAAAACGTTATGATTTCGGCAAAACCTTCCATCGGTGAACAATTAACCACGCGCTACCGCGAACGCGTGGTTACAATACTACGGAATATGTGACGCTCAACGTGCAGTTCTGACGTCATTTCTAGAGCTGCTAGGAGCTTCGGATCTTTTTAGGCACCTCCAGTGGGATGTGATCAACAGGAAAAACGTATGATTCGGCAAAACTTCCATCGGTGAACAATTAACCGCGCTACCGCGGACGCGTGGTTACAATACTACGAATATGGTGACGCTCACGTGCAGTTCTGACGTCATTTCTAGAGCTGCTAGGAGCTTCGGATCTTTTGGGCACCTCCAGTGGGATGTGATCAACAGAAAACGTTATGATTTCGGCAAACTTCCACCGGTGAACAATTAACCCGCTACCGCGGACGCGTGGTACAATACTACGGAATATGGTGACGCTCAACGTGCAGTTCTGACGTCATTTCTAGAGCTGCTAGAGCTTCGGATCTTTTTGGGCACCTCCAGTGGGATGTGATCAACAGGAAAACATTATGATTTCGGCAAAACTTCCATCGGTGAACAATCAACCGCGCTACCGCGGACGCGTGGTTACAATACTACGGAATATGGTGACGCTCAACGTGCAGTTCTGACGTCATTCTAGAGCTGCTAGGAGCTTCGGATCTTTTTGGGCACCTCCAGTGGGATGTGATCAACAGGAAAAACGTTATGATTTCGGCAAAACTTCCATCGGTGAACAATTAACCGCGCTACCGCGGACGCGTGGTTACAATACTACGGAATATGGTGACGCTCAACGTGCAGTTCTGACGTCATTTCTAGAGCTGCTAGGAGCTTCGGATCTTTTTGGGCACCTCCATTGGATGTGATCAAACAGGAAAACGTAATGATTTCGGCAAAACTTCCATCGGTGAACAATTAACCGCGCTACCGCGGACGCGTGGTTACAATACTACGGAATATGGTGACGCTCAACGTGCAGTTCTGACGTCATTTCTAGAGCTGCTAGGAGCTTCGGATCTTTTTGGGCACCTCCATTGGGATGTGATCAACAGGAAAACGTAATGATTTCGGCAAAACTTCCATCGGTGAACAATTAACCGCGCTACCCGCGGACGCGTGGTTACAATACTACGGAATATGGTGACCTCAACGTGCAGTTCTGACGTCATTTCTAGAGCTGCTAGGAGCTTCGGATCTTTTTGGGCACCTCCATTGGGATGTGATCAACAGGAAAACGTAATGATTTCGGCAAAACTTCCATCGGTGAACAATTAACCGCGCTACCGCGGACGCGTGGTTACAATACTACTGAATATGGTGACTCTCAACGTGCAGTTCTGACGTCATTTCTAGAGCTGCATAGGAGCTTCGGATCTTTTTGGGCACCTCCATTGGGATGTGATCAACAGGAAAACGTAATGATTTCGGCAAAAATTCCATCGGTGAACAATTAACTACCGCGCTACGCGGACGCGTGGTTACAATACTACGGAATATGGTTGACGCTCAACGTGCAGTTCTGACGTCATTTCTAGAGCTGCTAGGAGCTTCGGATCTTTTGGCACCTCCAGTGGGATGTGATCAACAGGAAAACGTTATGATTTCGGCAAAACTTCCATCGGTGCAACCATTAACCACGCTACCGCGGAAGCGTGGTTACAATACTACGGAATATGGTGACGCTCAACGTGCAGTTCTGACGTCATTTCTAGAGCTGCTAGGAGCTTCGGATCTTTTTGGCACCTCCAGTGGGATGTGATCAACAGGAAAACGTTATGATTTCGGCAAAACTTCCATCGGTGAACATTAACCACGCTACCGCGGACGCGTGGTTACAATACTACGGAATATGGTGACGCTCAACGTGCAGTTCTGACGTCATTTCTAGAGCTGCTAGGAGCTTCGGATCTTTTGGGCACCTCCATTGGGATGTGATCAACAGGAAAACGTATGATTTCGGCAAAACTTCCATCGGTGAACAATTAACCGCGCTACCGCGGACGCGTGGTTACAATACTACGGAATATGGTGACGCTCAACGTGCAGTTCTGACGTCATTTCTAGAGCTGCTAGGAGCTTCGGATCTTTTGGGCACCTCCAGTGGGATGTGATCAACAGGAAAACAGTTATGATTTCGGGCAAAACTTCCATCGGTGAACAATTAACCGCGCTACCGCGGACGCGTGGTTACAATACTACGGAATATGGTGACGCTCACCGTGCAGTTCTGACGTCATTTCTAGAGCTGCTAGGAGCTTCGGATCTTTTTGGGCACCTCCAGTGGGATGTGATCAACAGGAAAACGTTATGATTTCGGCAAAACTTCCATCGGTGAACAATTAACCGCGCTACCGCGGACGCGTGGTTACAATACTACGGAATATGGTGACGCTCAACGTGCAGTTCTGACGTCATTTCTAGAGCTGCTAGGAGCTTCGGATCTTTTGGGCACCTCCAGTGGGGATGTGATCAACAGGAAAACGTTATGATTTCGGCAAAACTTCCATCGGGAACAATTAACCGCGCTACCGCGGACGCGTGGTTACAATACTACGGAATATGGTGACGCTCAACGTGCAGTTCTGACGTCATTTCTAGAGCTGCTAGGAGCTTCGGATCTTTTTGGGCACCTCCAGTGGGATGTGATCAACAGGAAAACATTATGATTTCGGCAAAACTTCCATCGGTGAACAATTAACCACGCGTCCGCTGTAGCGTGGTTACAATACTACGGAATATGGTGACGCTCAACGTGCAGTTCTGACTCATTTCTAGAGCTGCTAGGAGCTTCGGATCTTTTTGGGGCACCTCCAGTGGGATGTGATCAACAGGAAAACGTAATGATTTCGGCAAAACTTCCATCGGTGAACAATTAACCGCGCTTACCGCGGACGCGTGGTTAACAATACTACGGAATATGGTGACGCTCAACGTGCAGTTCTGACGTCATTTCTAGAGCTGCTAGGAGCTTCGGATCTTTTTGGGCACCTCCAGTGGGATGTGATCAACAGGAAAACGTTATGATTTCGGCAAAACTTCCATCGGTGAACAATTAACCCGCTACCGCGGACGCGTGGTTACAATACTACGGAATATGGTGACAGCTCAACGTGCAGTTCTGACGTCATTTCTAGAGCTGCTAGGAGCTTCGGATCTTTTTGGGCACCTCCATTGGGATGTGATCAACAGGAAAACGTTATGATTTCGGCAAAACTTCCATCGGTGAACAATTAACCGTCGTACCGCGGACGCGTGGTTACAATACTGCGGAATATGGTGACGCTAAACGTGCAGTTCTGACGTCATTTCTAGAGCTGCTAGGACTTGAATCGTTTTTGGGCACCTCCAGTGGGATGTGATCAACAGGAAAACGTTATGATTTCGCAAAAACTTCCATCGGTGAACAATTAACCCGCGCTACCGCGGACGCGTGGTTACAATACTACGGAATATGGTGACGCTCAACGTGCAGTTCTGACGTCATTTCTAGAGCTGAAAGGAGCTTCGAATCTTTTAGGGCACCTCCAGTGGGATGTGATCAACAGGAAACCGTTATGATTTCGGCAAAAACTTCCATCGGTGAACAATTAACCGCGCTACGCCGGGACGCGTGGTTACAATACTACGGATATGGTGACGCTCAACGTGCAGTTCTGACGTCATTTCTAGAGCTGCTATGGAGTTCGGATCTTTTTGGCACTCCATTGGGATGGATCAACAATCCGAACCTCCGAGCAGCTCTAGAAATGACGTCAGAACTGTACGTTTAAGCGTCACCATATTCCGTAGTATTTTTTTGTCACCACGCGCCGCGGTAGCGCGGTTAATTTCACTGTTTTAAGTTGTGGCCGGAATGAGCATAGGTTTTCCTGTTGATCACATCCACTGGAGGTGCCTAAAAAGATCCGAAGCTCCTAGCAGCTCTAGAAATGACGTCAGAACTGCACGGTGAGCGTCACCATATTCCGTATAGTTGTAACCACGCGTCCGCGGTATCGCGGTTATTGTTCACCGATGGAGTTTTGCCGAAATCTAAGGGTTTTTCGCTGTGATCACATCCAATGGAGGTGCCCAAAAAGATCCGAAGCTCCTAGCACTCTAGAATGACGTCAGAACTGCACGTTGAGCGTCACCATATTCCGTAGTATTGTAGCCACGCTACCGCGGTAGCGTGGTTAATTGTTCACCGATGGAAGTTTTGCCGGAATGAGGAGGTTTTCCTGTTTATCTCATCCCAATGGAGGTGCTCAAAAAGATCCGGACCTCCTAGCAGCTCTAGAAATGACGTCAGAACTGCACGGTGAGCGTCACCATATTCCGTAGTATTGTAACCACGCTACCGCGGACGCGCGGTTAATTGTTCACCGATGGAAGTTTCGTCGGAATGAGCAGGTTTTCCTGTTGATCACATCCCAATGGAGATCCCCAAAAGATCCGAACCTCCTAGCAGCTCTAGAAATGACGTCAGAACTGCACGGTGAGCGTCGCCATATTCCGAAGTATTGTAACCACGCTACCGCGGACACGCGGTTAATTATTCACCGATGGAAGTTTTGCCGGGATGAGCAGGTTTTCCAGTTGATCACATCCCAATGGAGGTGCTCAAAAAGATCCGAACCTCCTAGCAGCTCTAGAAATGACGTCAGAACTGCACGGTGAGCGTCACCATATTCCGTAGTATTGTAACCACGCTACCGCGGACGCGCGGTTAATTGTTCACCGATGGAAGTTTTGCCGGAATGAGTAGGTTTTCCTGTTGATCACATCCCACTGGAGGTGCCCAAAAGGATCCGAACCTCCTAGCAGCTCTAGAAATGTCGTCAGAACTGCACGGTGAGCGTCACCATATTCCGTAGTATTGTAACCACGCTACCGCGGACGCGCGGTTAATTGTTCACCGATGGAAGTTTTGCCGGAATGAGCAGGTTTTCCTGTTTATCACATCCACTGGAGGTGCTCAAAAAGATCCGAACCTCCTAGCAGCTCTAGAAATGACGTCAGAACTGCACGGTGAGCGTCACCATATTCCGTAGTATTGTAACCACGCTACCGCGGACGCGCGGTTAATTGTTCACCGATGGAAGTTTTGCCGGAATGAGCAGGTTTTCCTGTTGATCACATCCCAATGGAGGTGCTCAAAAAGATCCGAACCTCCTAGCAGCTCTAGAAATGACGTCAGAACTGCACGGTGAGCGTCACCATATTCCGTAGTATTGTAACCACGCTACCGCGGACGCGCGGTTAATTGTTCACCGATGGAAGTTTTGCCGGAATGAGTAGGTTTTCATGTTGATCACATCCCACTGGAAGTGACCAAAAGGATCCGAACCTCCTAGCAGCTCTAGAAATGTCGTCAGAACTGCACGGTGAGCGTCACCATATTCCGTAGTATTGTAACCACGCTACCGCGGACGCGCGGTTAATTGTTCACCGATGGAAGTTTTGCCGGAATGAGCAGGTTTTCCTGTTTATTACATACCACTGGAGGTGCTCAAAAAGATCCGAACCTCCTAGCAGCTCTAGAAATGACGTCAGAACTTCACGGTGAGCGTCACCATAATCCTAGTATTGTAACCACGCTATCGCGGACGCGCGGTTAATTGTTCACCGATGGAAGTTTTGCCGGAATGAGCTGGTTTGCCTGTTGATCTCATCCCATTGGAGATGCTCAAAAAGATCCAAACCTCCTAGCAGCTCTAGAAATGACGTCAGAACTGCACGGTGAGCGTCACCATATTCCGTAGTATTATAACCACGCTACCGCGGACGCGCGGTAAATGTTAACCGATGGAAGTTTTGCCGGAATGAGGAGGTTTTCCTGTTTATCTCATCCCAATGGAGGTGCTCAAAAAGATCCGGACCTCCTAGCAGCTCTAGAAATGACGTCAGAACTGCACGGTGAGCGTCACCATATTCCGTAGTATTGTAACCACGCTACCGCGGACGCGCGGTTAATTGTTCACCGATGGAAGTTTCGTCGGAATGAGCAGGTTTTCCTGTTGATCACATCCCAATGGAGATCCCCAAAAGATCCGAACCTCCTAGCAGCTCTAGAAATGACGTCAGAACTGCACGGTAAGCGTCACCATATTCCGTAGTATTGTAACCACGCTATCGCGAACGCGCGGTTAATTGTTCACCGATGGAAGTTTTGCCGGAATGAGCAGGTTTTCCTGTTCATCACATCCCATTGGAGGTGCCCAAAAGGATCCGAACCTCCTAGCAGCTCTAGAAATGACGTCAGAACTGCACGGTCAGCGTCGCCATATTCCGAAGTATTGTAACCACGCTATCGCGAACGCGCGGTTAATTATTCACCGATGGAAGTTTTGCCGGGATGAGCAGGTTTTCCAGTTGATCACATCCCAATGGAGGTGCTCAAAAAGATCTGAACCTCCTAGCAGCTCTAGAAATGTCGTCAGAACTGCACGGTGAGCGTCACCATATTCCGTAGTATTGTAACCACGCTACCGCGGACGCGCGGTTAATTGTTCACCGATGGAAGTTTTGCCGGAATGAGCAGGTTTTCCTGTTTATTACATGCCACTGGAGGTGCTCAAAAAGATTCGAACCTCCTAGCAGCTCTAGAAATGACGTCAGAACTGCACGGTGAGCGTCACCATATCCGTAGTATTGTAACCACGCTATCGCGGACGCGCGGTTAATTGTTCACCGATGGAAGTTTTGCCGGAATGAGCTGGTTTCCTGTTGATCACATCCCATTGGAGGTGCTCAAAAAGATCCGAACCTCCTAGCAGCTCTAGAAATGACGTCAGAACTGCACGGTGAGCGTCACCATATTCCGTAGTATTGTAACCACGCTACCGCGGACGCGCGGTAAATGTTAACCGATGGAAGTTTTGCCGGAATGAGCAGGTTTTCCTGTTTATCTCATCCCAATGGAGGTGCTCAAAAAGATCCGGACCTCCTAGCAGCTCTAGAAATGACGTCAGAACTGCACGGTGAGCGTCACCATATTCCGTAGTATTGTAACCACGCTACCGCGGACGCGCGGTTAATTGTTCACCGATGGAAGTTTTGCCGGAATGAGCAGGTTTTCCTGTTGATCACATCCCAATGGAGGTGCCCAAAAAGATCCGAACCTCCTAGCAGCTCTAGAAATGACGTCAGAACTGCACGGTGAAGCGTCACCATATTCCGTAGTATTGTAACCACGCTATCCGCGGACGCGCGGTTAATTGTTCACCGATGGAAGTTTTGCCGGAATGAGCAGGTTTTCCTGTTCATCACATCCAATGGAGGTGCCCAAAAAGATCCGAACCTCCTAGCAGCTCTAGAAATGACGTCAGAACTGCACGGTGAGCGTCACCATATTCCGTAGTATTGTAACCACGCTACCGCGGACGCGCGGTAATTGTTCACCGATGGAAGTTTTGCCGGAATGAGCAGGTTTTCCTGTTTATTACATGCCACTGGAGGTGCTCAAAAAGATCCGAACCTCCTAGCAGCTCTAGAAATGACGTCAGAACTGCACGGTGAGCGTCACCATATTCCGTAGTATTGTAACCACGCTACCGCGGACGCGCGGTTAATTGTTCACCGATGGAAGTTTTGCCGGAATGAGCTGGTTTGCCTGTTGATCTCATCCCATTGGAGATGCTCAAAAAGATCCGAACCTCCTAGCAGCTCTAGAAATGACGTCAGAACTGCACGGTGAGCGTCACCATATTCCGTAGTATTATAACCACGCTACCGCGGACGCGCGGTTAAATGTTAACCGATGGAAGTTTTGCCGGAATGAGCAGGTTTTCCTGTTTATCTGATCCCAATGGAGGTGCTCAAAAAGATCCGGACCTCCTAGCAGCTCTAGAAATGACGTCAGAACTGCACGGTGAGCGTCACCATATTCCGTAGTATTGTAACCACGCTACCGCGGACGCGCGGTTAATTGTTCACCGATGGAAGTTTTGTCGGAATGAGCAGGTTTTCCTGTTGATCACATCCCAATGGAGGTGCCCAAAAGATCCGAACCTCCTAGCAGCTCTAGAAATGACGTCAGAACTGCACGGTAAGCGTCACCATATTCCGTAGTATTGTAACCACGCTATCGCGAACGCGCGGTTAATTGTTCACCGATGGAAGTTTTGCCGGAATGAGCAGGTTTTCCTGTTCATCACATCCCATTGGAGGTGCCCAAAAAGATCCGAACCTCCTAGCAGCTCTAGAAATGACGTCAGAACTGCACGGTGAGCGTCACCATATTCCGTAGTATTGTAACCACGCTACCGCGGACGCGCGGTTAATTGTTCACCGATGGAAGTTTTGCCGGAATGAGCTGGTTTGCCTGTTGATCTCATCCCATTGGAGATGCTCAAAAAGATCCGAACCTCCTAGCAGCTCTAGAAATGACGTCAGAACTGCACGGTGAGCGTCACCATATTCCGTAGTATTATAACCACGCTACCGCGGACGCGCGGTAAATGTTAACCGATGGAAGTTTTGCCGGAATTAGCAGGTTTTCCTGTTTATCTCATCCCAATGGAGGTGCTCAAAAAGATCCGAACCTCCTAGCAGCTCTAGAAATGACGTCAGAACTGCACGGTGAGCGTCACCATATTCCGTAGTATTGTAACCACGCTATCGCGGACGCGCGGTTAATTGTTCACCGATGGAAGTTTTGCCGGAATGAGCTGGTTTGCCTGTTGATCTCATCCCATTGGAGATGCTCAAAAAGATCCGAACCTCCTAGCAGCTCTAGAAATGACGTCAGAACTGCACGGTGAGCGTCACCATATTCCGTAGTATTATAACCACGCTACCGCGGACGCGCGGTAAATGTTAACCGATGGAAGTTTTGCCGGAATGAGGAGGTTTTCCTGTTTATCTCATCCCAATGGAGGTGCTCAAAAAGATCCGGACCTCCTAGCAGCTCTAGAAATGACGTCAGAACTGCACGGTGAGCGTCACCATATTCCGTAGTATTGTAACCACGCTACCGCGGACGCGCGGTTAATTGTTCACCGATGGAAGTTTCGTCGGAATGAGCAGGTTTTCCTGTTGATCACATCCCAATGGAGATCCCCAAAAGATCCGAACCTCCTAGCAGCTCTAGAAATGACGTCAGAACTGCACGGTAAGCGTCACCATATTCCGTAGTATTGTAACCACGCTATCGCGAACGCGCGGTTAATTGTTCACCGATGGAAGTTTTGCCGGAATGAGCAGGTTTTCCTGTTCATCACATCCCATTGGAGGTGCCCAAAAAGATCCGAACCTCCTAGCAGCTCTAGAAATGACGTCAGAACTGCACGGTGAGCGTCACCATATTCCGTAGTATTGTAACCACGCTACCGCGGACGCGCGGTAAATTGTTAACCGATGAAGTTTTGCCGGAATGAGCAGGTTTTCCTGTTTATCTCATCCCAATGGAGGTGCTCAAAAAGATCCGAACCTCCTAGCAGCTCTAGAAATGACGTCAGAACTGCACGGTGAGCGTCACCATAATCCTAGTATTGTAACCACGCTATCGCGGACGCGCGGTTAATTGTTCACCGATGGAAGTTTTGCCGGAATGAGCAGGTTTTCCTGTTGATCACATCCAAATGGAGGTGCCCAAAAAGATCCGAACCTCCTAGCAGCTCTAGAAATGACGTCAGAACTGCACGGTGAGCGTCACCATATTCCGTAGTATTGTAACCACGCTACCGCGGACGCGCGGTTAATTGTTCACCGATGGAAGTTTTGCCGGAATGAGCAGGTTTTCCTGTTGATCATCATCCCAATGGAGGTGCCTCAAAAAGATCCGAACCTCCTAGCAGCTCTAGAAATGACGTCAGAACTGCACGGTGAGCGTCACCATATTCCGTAGTATTGTAACCACGCTACCGCGGACGCGCGGTTAATTGTTCACCGATGGAAGTTTTGCCGGAATGAGCAGGTTTTCCTGTTGATCACATCCCAATGGAGGTGCCCAAAAAGATCCGAACCTCCTAGCAGCTCTAGAAATGACGTCAGAACTGCACGGTGAGCGTCACCATATTCCGTAGTATTGTAACCACGCTACCGCGGACGCGCGGTTAATTGTTCACCGATGGAAGTTTTGCCGGAATGAGCAGGTTTTCCTGTTGATCACATCCCACTGGAGGTGCCAAAAAGATCCGAACCTCCTAACAGCTCTAGAAATGACGTCAGAACTGCACGGTGAGCGTCACCATATTCCGTAGTATTGTAACCACGCTACCGCGGACGCGCGGTTAATTGTTCACCGATGGAAGTTTTGCCGGAATGAGCAGGTTTTCCTGTTGATCATCATCCCAATGGAGGTGCTCAAAAAGATCCGAACCTCCTAGCAGCTCTAGAAATGACGTCAGAACTGCACGGTGAGCGTCACCATATTCCGTAGTATTGTAACCACGCTACCGCGGACGCGCGGTTAATTGTTCACCGATGGAAGTTTTGCCGGAATGAGCAGGTTTTCCTGTTGATCATCATCCCAATGGAGGTGCTCAAAAAGATCCGAACCTCCTAGCAGCTCTAGAAATGACGTCAGAACTGCACGGTGAGCGTCACCATATTCCGTAGTATTGTAACCACGCTACCGCGGACGCGCGGTTAATTGTTCACCGATGGAAGTTTTGCCGGAATGAGCAGGTTTTCCTGTTGATCTCATCCCAATGGAGGTGCTCAAAAAGATCCGAACCTCCTAGCAGCTCTAGAAATGACGTCAGAACTGCACGGTGAGCGTCACCATATTCCGTAGTATTGTAACCACGCTACCGCGGACGCGCGGTTAATTGTTCACCGATGGAAGTTTTGCCGGAATGAGCAGGTTTTCCTGTTGATCACATCCAAATGGAGGTGCCCAAAAAGATCCGAACCTCCTAGCAGCTCTAGAAATGACGTCAGAACTGCACGGTGAGCGTCACCATATTCCGTAGTATTGTAACCACGCTACCGCGGACGCGCGGTTAATTGTTCACCGATGGAAGTTTTGCCGGAATGAGCAGGTTTTCCTGTTGATCACATCCCAATGGAGGTGCCCAAAAAGATCCGAACCTCCTAGCAGCTCTAGAAATGACGTCAGAACTGCACGGTGAGCGTCACCATATTCCGTAGTATTGTAACCACGCTACCGCGGACGCGCGGTTAATTGTTCACCGATGGAAGTTTTGCCGGAATGAGCAGGTTTTCCTGTTTATCTCATCCCAATGGAGGTGCTCAAAAAGATCCGAACCTCCTAGCAGCTCTAGAAATGACGTCAGAACTGCACGGTGAGCGTCACCATATTCCGTAGTATTGTAACCACGCTACCGCGGACGCGCGGTTAATTGTTCACCGATGGAAGTTTTGCCGGAATGAGCAGGTTTTCCTGTTGATCACATCCAAATGGAGGTGCCCAAAAAGATCCGAACCTCCTAGCAGCTCTAGAAATGACGTCAGAACTGCACGGTGAGCGTCACCATATTCCGTAGTATTGTAACCACGCTACCGCGGACGCGCGGTTAATTGTTCACCGATGGAAGTTTTGCCGGAATGAACAGGTTTTCCTGTTGATCACCTCCAATGGAGGTGCCCAAAAAGATCCGAACCTCCTAGCAGCTCTAGAAATGACGTCAGAACTGCACGGTGAGCGTCACCATATTCCGTAGTATTGTAACCACGCTACCGCGGACGCGCGGTTAATTGTTCACCGATGGAAGTTTTGCCGGAATGAGCAGGTTTTCCTGTTGATCACATCCCAATGGAGGTGCCCAAAAAGATCCGAACCTCCTAGCAGCTCTAGAAATGACGTCAGAACTGCACGGTGAGCGTCACCATATTCCGTAGTATTGTAACCACGCTACCGCGGACGCGCGGTTAATTGTTCACCGATGGAAGTTTTGCCGGAATGAGCAGGTTTTCCTGTTGATCTCATCCCAATGGAGGTGCTCAAAAAGATCCGAACCTCCTAGCAGCTCTAGAAATGACGTCAGAACTGCACGGTGAGCGTCACCATATTCCGTAGTATTGTAACCACGCTACCGCGGACGCGCGGTTAATTGTTAACCGATGGAAGTTTTGCCGGAATGAGCAGGTTTTCCTGTTGATCTCATCCCAATGGAGGTGCTCAAAAAGATCCGAACCTCCTAGCAGCTCTAGAAATGACGTCAGAACTGCACGGTGAGCGTCACCATATTCCGTAGTATTGTAACCACGCTACCGCGGACGCGCGGTTAATTGTTCACCGATGGAAGTTTTGCCGGAATGAGCAGGTTTTCCTGTTGATCACATCCCAATGGAGGTGCCCAAAAAGATCCGAACCTCCTAGCAGCTCTAGAAATGACGTCAGAACTGCACGGTGAGCGTCACCATATTCCGTAGTATTGTAACCACGCTACCGCGGACGCGCGGTTAATTGTTCACCGATGGAAGTTTTGCCGGAATGAGCAGGTTTTCCTGTTGATCTCATCCCAATGGAGGTGCTCAAAAAGATCCGAACCTCCTAGCAGCTCTAGAAATGACGTCAGAACTGCACGGTGAGCGTCACCATATTCCGTAGTATTGTAACCACGCTACCGCGGACGCGCGGTTAATTGTTCACCGATGGAAGTTTTGCCGGAATGAGCAGGTTTTCCTGTTGATCATCATCCCAATGGAGGTGCTCAAAAAGATCCGAACCTCCTAGCAGCTCTAGAAA